>NC_068359.1:94048388-94110311 GCF_020536995.1 Dreissena polymorpha | reverse complement strand
CGTTCTACTATTATTTTTAAAATAAAACTCAAAGGCTGAAATAAATTCATCATCATTTAAAATTGAATTTTTAATTTCCAATAGGAATTTCCAATAGAAATGGTTTCATTAGAGTTGTTTAAATTAATAATTACATTTACAAAATCATGGTCTGAATAAATGCAAGGTTTAATGGAAGACTCAATACAATTACCAATTAATAAATTCGACACATAAATCCTATCTAGTCTACAACTTATTAATTTTTTTAATAGATATTCTACTCCATTTGTAGTGGTTGTTTAGGATACAAATGTCTAAAGACATCTTTAATTTATATTTATCAATTATATGTTTGAAAACAGCACAGCAATAGGAAGTCTATCAGTATCTCCCTGATTTATCTAACTTAGGATTCAGAACAAAATTTGAAATCTCCAATAAAAACTAATGATAAGAACTAACCAAATATTTTCTTAATGGAGAAAAAATAATTATTCTATCTCCAGGGGCTTTGGAGCATAAATATTACATACCCTGAAATTTGTGTTTACAAACTCAACATCTGCCATATATAAAACGACCATCATAATCCGTTTGAAACTATGGCAAATAATATTTTTATCAGTAATGATAGTACATACACCACATGACTTATTTCCATTTGAAAAACTCCAAAATATTTATAATCTTGGAGATAAAATTTTTCTACATCTTTGGCTTTGGAGTAAATGTCTATATGTGTTTCCTGTATACATAAAATGGCAGGCTATTTTGCAAATGTAACTTTAATATACTGCTGTTTTTTTCTGGATCTAAATCCATTATGTTAATGCTATGTATTATTAAAGACATTCTTGTAAGTTGAAATAATCTTAAAATAATTACTTGCACATGAAACGACACCAACGTTTTAAAAACGTAGTTATTTTTAGAACACCATCCATTACACCGAAAACATACAGGACAGACATTACATGAGCTAGAAATAATCGAGGAAAGTGCATGTACAATTAAGATGGCTGCGCCCACAAAATAAACGTTATCGGCCATTTAATTCTATTGGAGCAGTGAAATAAAGCACGAAATATATATACAGAGACTAGGCTAACGATTTTGTAAACTCGCTGTTGTAATGAGTGTACTATGTACCTAAGTAATGTTGGAAATAGATAAAGCGCTCACATTTACCACGAGGATATTGAAAAAGGTTAAAGGGTGTACTGTTGATGAATAGAGTGTTTAGAAAAGGTGTTTTATTAAAGATATAAAATTGAGTACATATAACATGAATAGCGTATACACACACTAGCATATGAACGTAATTTATACGCTCACACATAATAAGAAATGCATTTGTTATATGAGATTTTAAAGTTATAGTTTTTGTTATTGTACATATATACATACTATTATTTACATAGATTTTATTTATGCATATGCTATATACTAAATAATAATGTGAAAAACTGACATTTTAAATATGCCAATATAACGGTCACACATATTTTCTATGTGATCGGTATATATGCCAACATTATATTGTAATAAATAAAAATAATGATAAATATATATACAAGTGAACTATTTACACAAGGTATTGATATACTTGATTTTAACAGTAAGGGTAATTTAAAAAAAGGATTTTTAAAGATGTAAGTTGATTTTTGATAAAGGTAATCTATTAATTGAAATGGAATTGTATTATGTTTGTTCTTACACATTTAATCAACAGGGGTCATGTTCAGATCTTGCGAATCTAAATAATTACTATGTATGTTCTTCGAGATCATCAACTTCTAACACCGTAAATCTGTTTTGGGGTAAGGGAGACAATTCTTCACTACTGTTAGTATTTCTTTATCACATACTCTTTTGATCCTGTGATCAAACTTTCGACCCCTCTTTTCTCCCCTAACCTCTAATCTTTGCGTCCATGTTTTCCTCCTCTTTCTCTGTTTGTGTCACCTCTTTGCTGATATCTGTTTCTTTTGACCGCTTGATTTCTTTTTCTTGCTAACAACGACCGGAAATCGTCCTTCTGTGTTGATGATTGTTCAACCGTCACTTCCGGCCTTTCTGCAACTGTCTCCTTGCATTTGATGATGGTGCCTTTTGTGCCACATCAGGTGCCTTTTGGGCCACATCCTTTACAACTTTTGTCCCTGAACCTCTCTGGTTGTGCTTTAAATATGCATTAATATTTTGTGGGCATGTATTGCGTACATGTCCCACCTCTTGACATAGAGACACCAAGGTTGCCTTCCCCGCATGGTAATAAGGCTCTTGAGCCACATTCGAATGCTAGTATGTGTGTATAGCCTCTGTCATATTTGAATCACACTCAAGTGTGACTATCCTCACTCCAGATCTTGTGACAAAGTCACCAACCTTCAAAGTGTCATGTTCTACAGAAACCACTTGCCCAAACCCTTTAAACATATCTGCAATTGCCAAATCGCTAATAAATGCTGGTAGCCAGTGCACTCTGCACGTGACCGTTGTTTTCCATATTTGAAAAAAACGGTACTGAACCCCACTATGAGTAACAGATGATTGCATTGATTACTCTAGATAAAAAAGAGCGGCACTTATCTGAGTTTGCAAGGTGACGTCATACTCGGATGTCCGAGGCTACCACTCCACGTCAGTATCTTCCACTCCTTTTTCGTCAGAATATTTACTACGCCCATCATACTGCATCCCTTTTTTCTTAATTTTACGTTCGTTCCCTAGCACTGTCTACTAAAGCACTTCCGGTCAAAGCCGGCAAATGCATTACTGTCATCATTTTAATTACTTTAATCGATAACTAAGGCCACGATTTTTTCGTGTTACTGTAGTGAAACCAGAGTTAAACAGTGAACGCCCGTGCAATGGTTGATGTACTGAACGGCAATCAGCTCACAGGTTACGCTCTGTAGTATTCCGCTGAACAAATCGCCAATCACGAGAGTTCCTATTAATAGCGAAGCTTTGTAAACGTACAGTTATTGGGCGGAAACACTATAATAGTAAACGCACAGCTTTGTAAACGCACAGCTATTGGTCGGAAAACACAATAGGTCGTAGTTAAAAATAGACTGGAACATTAGTACAGTGCGCCGGAATGTATGATATTTACCATTCACAGCTGCGCTCTTCTGTTCCGTTGCACTCGATTGGAACGATGTCGGCACCTCAATCGCGTATCCATTACGCTGCGACCGTAGAAAGCGAATATACACTGCCGGGCGAAATACCTCTAGGTATGTATCTGGAGCGGAGCACACGCAGACGGGCATTTTAGTGCGCCTTTGAACCTGCAAAGTGCGCTTTAGATTACACCACATATATAGAGCATTATCGTTACCTACTTTTCGTACTGCTTCGGCAGTACATATACTAAAATTGGAACGATACAGAGAAGATTAGCATGGCCCCTGCGCAAGGTGACACGCAAATTCGTGAAGCGTTCCATATTTTTTACACAAGGGCCCGTATCCAAAACCCCATTCTTTCACTTTAGAACAATCAATATACCTAGAATCAATAAAAATACATCCGGCGCTTGAATATTTACATGTTACCTACGCTGCTGGTAATGATTCGTTGAGAAAATAGCCTTGTTCTGAGAAAACTAGGCTTAATGCGTGTGCGTAAAGTGTCGTCCCAGTTAGCCTGTGCAGCCCACGCAGGCTAATCAGGGACGACACTTTCCGCCTAAACTTGATTTTCGGTAAGGATGGGACTTCCTTGAAACTAAAAATACCATAAAAGCGGAAAGTGTCGTCCCTCTGCACAGGCTTATCTGGGACGACACTTTACGCAATGCATTATGCCCATTTTCTCAGAACACGACTCAAATGTTCTACATGAAGATCGAGTGATGCAGATATAGGAGCTTCATTCCATGTTTGACTCAAAATTAAGGCAATTCCTGACAATTTCTGTTTGAAGAATATTACGGATTCTTAAACGTAGGTGTAATTGTTTGGTGAATACGAGCCCAGGTCGGACGGTCGCGAACGCTCACGCGCATGCACAAGACGGTCTGCCCACGCAATAGCCTGTGCGACGCGCACTTTGCGCACACGCAGGGCGCACCAGTGTTGGAGAGCGGCCAGCGTTTTGTCTTATGCGACATAATTAACAACAAAAACAATAACAACCGAACAACAACAATCGATGCAACAACTACAACGCGTAGTGTTACTACAACAGAAGAACGGGCAACGCGGACAACGCGGACAACGCGGACAACGCGGACAACGCGGACAACGCGGACACGCGGAGCTGGGTGCCTACTGCTACCGAGGCTTATGTATTGACACATTATTGCATATCCTGAATTAACAGGACTTCAGAAATAAGTCTATAGACTCATTGAATGTTCCACTGCACGGAAATCTTTAGTAAAAGGCGAAAGATTTTTTCGTGACTGTAGTGAAACCAGAGTTAAACAGTGAACGCCCGTGCAATGGTTGATGTACTGAACGTGCATATCAGCTCACAGGTTACGCTCTGTAGTATTCCGCTGAACAAATCGCCAATCACGAGAGTTCCTATTAATAGCGAAGCTATTGTAAACGTACAGTTATTGGGCGGAAAACACTATTAATAGTAAACGCACAGCTTTGTAAACGCACAGCTATTGGTCGGAAAACACAATAGGTCGTAGTTAAAAATAGACTGGTAACATTAGTACAGTGCGCCGGAATGTATGATATTTACCATTCACAGCTGCGCTCTTCTGTTCCGTTGCACTCGATTGGAACGATGTCGGCACCTCAATCGCGTATCCCATTACGCTGCGACCGTAGAAAGCGAATATACACTGCCGGGCGAAATACCTCTAGGTATGTATCTGGAGCGGAGCACACGCAGACGGGCATTTTAGTGCGCCTTTGAACCTGCAAAAGTGCGCTTTAGATTACACCACATATAGAGCATTATCGTCCTACTTTTTCGTAACTGCTTCGGCAGTACATATACTAAATTGGAACGATACAGAGAAGATTAGCATGGCCCCTGCGCAGGATGACACGCAATTTAGTGAAGCGTTCCATATTTTTTACACAAGGGCCCGTATCCAAACCCCATTCTTTTCACTTTTAGAACAATCAATATACCTAGACATCATAAAATACATCCGGCGCTTGAATATTTACATGTACCTACCGCTGGTAATTGATGTCGTTGAGAAAATAGCCTTGTTCTGAGACAACTAGGCTTAATGCGTGTGCGTAAAGTGTCGTCCCCGATAGCCTGTGCAGCCCACGCAGGCTAATCAGGACGACACTTTCCGCTCTAAACTTGATTTCGGTAGAGATGGACTTCCTTGAAACTAAAAATACCATAAAAGCGGAAAGTGTCGTCCCTCTGCACAGGCTTATCTGGGACGACACTTTACGCACATGCATTATGCCCAGTTTTCTCAGAACACGACTCAAATGTTCTACATGAAGATCGAGTGATGCAGATATAGGAGCTTCATTCCATGTTTGACTCAAAATTAAGGCAATTCCTGACAATTTCTGTTTGAAGAATATTACGGATCTTAAACGTAGGTGTAAGAATTGTTTGGTGAATACGAGCCCAGGTCGGACGGTCGCGAACGCTCACGCGCATGCACACAGACGGTCTTGCCCACCGCAATAGCCTGTGCGACGCGCACTTTGCGCACACGCAGGGCGCACCAGTGTTGAGAGCGGCCAGCGTTTTGTCTTATGCGACATAATTAACAACAAAAACAATAACAACCGAAACAACAACAATCGAGTTGCAACAACTACAACGCGTAGTGTTACTACAACAGAAGAACGGGCAACGCGGACAACGCGGACAACGCGGACAACGCGGACAACGCGGAGCTGGGTGCCTAGCTGCTACCGAGGCTTATGTATTGACACATTATTGCATATCCTGAATTAACAGGACTTCAGAAATAAGTCTATAGACTCATTGAATGTTCCACTGCACGGAAATCTTTAGTAAAAGGCGAAAGATTTTTTCGTGACTGTAGTGAAACCAGAGTTAAACAGTGAACGCCCGTGCAATGGTTGATGTACTGAACGTGCATATCAGCTCACAGGTTACGCTCTGTAGTATTCCGCTGAACAATCGCCAATCACGAGAGTTCCTATTAATAGCGAAGCTATTGTAAACGTACAGTTATTGGGCGGAAAACACTATTAATAGTAAACGCACAGCTTTGTAAACGCACAGCTATTGGTCGGAAAACACAATAGGTCGTAGTTAAAATAGACTGGTAACATTAGTACAGTGCGCCGGAATGTATGATATTTACCATTCACAGCTGCGCTCTTCTGTTCCGTTGCACTCGATTGGAACGATGTCGGCACCTCAATCGCGTTATCCCATACGCTGCGACCGTAGAAAGCGAATATACACTGCCGGGCGAAATACCTCTAGGTATGTATCTGGAGCGGAGCACACGCAGACGGGCATTTTAGTGCGCCTTTGAACCTGCAAAAGTGCGCTTTAGATTACACCACATATATAGAGCATTATCGTTACCTACTTTTTCGTACTGCTTCGGCCAGTACATATACTAAAATTGGAACGATACAGAGAAGATTAGCATGGCCCCTGCGCAAGGATGACACGCAAATTCGTGAAGCGTTCCATATTTTTTTACACAAGGGCCCGTATCCAAAACCCCATTCTTTTCACTTTAGAACAATCAATATACCTAGAATCAATAAAAATACATCCGGCGCTTGAATATTTACATGTTACCTACCGCTGGTAATGATGTCGTTGAGAAAATTAGCCTTGTTCTGAGAAAACTAGGCTTAATGCGTGTGCGTAAAGTGTCGTCCCAGATTAGCCTGTGCAGCCCACGCAGGCTAATCAGGGACGACACTTTCCGCCTAAACTTGATTTTCGGTAAGGATGGACTTCCTTGAAACTAAAAATACCATAAAAGCGGAAAGTGTCGTCCCTCTGCACAGGCTTATCTGGGACGACACTTTACGCACATGCATTATGCCCAGTTTTCTCAGAACACGACTCAAATGTTCTACATGAAGATCGAGTGATGCAGATATAGGAGCTTCATTCCATGTTTGACTCAAATTAAGGCAATTCCTGACAATTTCTGTTTGAAGAATATTACGGATTCTTAAACGTAGGTGTAAGAATTGTTTGGTGAATACGAGCCCAGGTCGGACGGTCGCGAACGCTCACGCGCATGCACACAGACGGTCTGCCCAACGCAATAGCCTGTGCGACGCGCACTTTGCGCACACGCAGGGCGCACCAGTGTTGGAGAGCGGCCAGCGTTTTGTCTTATGCGACATAATTAACAACAAAAACAATAACAACCGAAACAACAAACAATCGATGCAACAACTACAACGCGTAGTGTTACTACAACAGAACGCACGAACGCGGCAACGCGGACAACGCGGACAACGCGGACAACGCGGAGCTGGGTGCCTAGCTGCTACCGAGGCTTATGTATTGACACATTATTGCATATCCTGAATTAACAGGACTTCAGAAATAAGTCTATAGACTCATTGAATGTTCCCACTGCACGGAAATCTTTAGTAAAAGGCGAATTTTTTTTTTTTTTTCTTTTTCATAAAACTTTATTCATGACGTACCCTGGGGTGTAGATTGCCCCAGGTACCCGCTAAAGAATTAAATGTGAAATAACAAATGAATGGTGACTTATTATAATATTTAACAAGATTAACAAAGTTATAAGAAACAAAATTATGTTTTTCACAATTTACAAACAGTCTTTTGCACGTCTGCACGTTTAATTAATATTCCAGTCTTTGTTCACGTCTGCACGATTATATGATTTTATTGTAAAATTTATATGATGTTATTGTAAAACAGAACACAATGATAGCTTTTAACAAATAAAAGTCACCATCTTAAATTTAAGCGGGTCTTTATTAGTATTATGTATTGAGTTTATATCCTTGATTATAAATCGAGTAATGTATCCACACTTCCTTAATAATTGTAAAGAATAACGAAAAGAAACATATGAGGTTGTACATATAAATGAAAAAACTATAATGAAATAAAATGTGGTTCCCAGCGAACCACCTCAGGTCATGCACGGGCACTTCCTGTGATGGTCTGCCAGGATCATGATATATAGTCTACAGCTGCCCTGGATGATGGAGTTGAGGCACGTGACAGCCTTCGGTACAACTACTCACCCGCCTCAACCCCACCATCCAGATAAGCCTGAACAAGTGTGAAAAAGCATGTATAATATGAAATATATTTTTTGAAATGAAACTCAATACGCAAGAAAGGTTAGTACAGTGTTCCTATGGCCTACATGAATGTAAATGAGGCAATGGTATAGCGTATATACATAGTGATGAAACATGAGTGATAATGAAATTCAATGAATGAAATGAGATGAGCCCATGACCGGGTTACACAGTATATGATATATGATTGAAATGATTCATAGGAACATTGATGATAACAGTGATGATACATATATAAATACATCAATACAAAAACTCATCACACAAATGACACAAAACACTGTATCACTTTGTTGTTCTCTCTCTCTGATCCAGGATGACAACCCGAGTAACAGCCACTAACGGCCCCGCAGCTGCCATCCTGAAATCAGAGAGAAAACACAAAACAGCAGAGAGAAACTTAATATACATATTTCAATCATAACACTAAATGTTAGCATAAATTGCAGGATTCAAGTCTAATCTAAACTCAACTTTTTTATTTGCATTAACGTCACAATAATAACCCCATATTAATTCAAATTTTTCAGATGGAAATCTTTCAAAATCTAATAAAATGCGATATTTTAATCTATAAATAAGTTTGCAAATAAGATCAAATGGACTAAACAGTTTTTTGTCAAATTTTACATCATTTCTAGTTCTCCAAATTATTTGTCTTGACTCCGACAGCAGAATAAGAAAAACATAATTAATTTCCTTATCATATGAATTATCAACATTAAGATAATGAAATTGTTTGAGAGACAGTTTATGATTGTCTGCAGTTAATACATGCATTAAGAATAATACGACTTTATTTATAGATGTAGAAATATAACACTCAACAAATAATGATCTATAGTTTCTGGTTTCGAACAAAATGTGCATTTACTAGATCTTATCATATTTCTCGAAAAAAGATATTGGTTGGTTAAAAGAGCATTATGAACAATGGAAAAACATGTGTTCCTACACTCAGGATCTACTGCACTTGAAAATACATTTTTAAAGCTATTATTAAAATCTACAGATTTACAATCCCTTACACATTTTGGTTCAATATTCATATTTTCAATAAAGTAATTATAAATCTCTTTAACAGTCCAGAGAGAATTCACATTTGATTTACAGTTTTCCACAAAATCTGTAAATACACTTAAACATTTAACATAAAAAGGGGGAATAATTTCACTATGAGGAATATTATTAGATGCAATTGAAGGATTATATTTCTTCAATTGCAAACCTGTCCAATAAACAGCAAATTCTACCCAAGGAGTATTGTAGTTATTAATTATTTTAAAAATATGACATAGATAGAATGAATGGATTTTTAATTCTAAATTTGGAACATTAAGTCCACCTTTTAACATGTGTGAATACAATGTTTTGCGGGATATAGGCTCTAATTTTCTGCCCCATATAAAGTTGAAGCAACGTTTTTGAAACATGTTTATATAATGACTAGGTACAATTTGAGCTTGTATAAAATATATAAGTTTTGAAAATACAAATGTGTTCAAAATCGAACTTTTACCCTTATACGATTTACCACGAGATTTCCATAAATTAAGAATTCTTTCAAAATTAGATAATAAATCATGAAATAAATCATCATCTGTTAAATCATAACCAAACCTGTAACCTAATAACTTGCAATTTTTTCCCCAAGAAATGCCGAAAGGATGATCAGACCTTGACTTCCATTTCCCCAAAAACATTCCACAGCTTTTCTTATAATTTACCCTTGACCCCGAAACCTTTTCAAAGTCTGACACATGTTTAAAAAATAAGGAAATTGACTTTTCATCTGATAGACAGGTGGTATTGTCATCAGCATAAAGGGACATTTTCACATGAAACTTTCCACCAGGAGTTTTGATACCATTTATATGTGGGTCATCTTGAATAACCTTAGCAAAGGGCTCTAAACATAAAACATAAAGGAGAGGTGATAAAGAACAGCCCTGACGGACTGATCTTGTCAATGCAAATGGCTCAGAAATATGTCCATTTACAATGACAGATGACCTTATGTCTTGATACAAGACCTTAATCCAATGTATAAAAGAGTCATTAAAGCCAAATGATTGAAGAGTGCTAAACAGAAAAGGCCATGACACACGGTCGAAGGCCTTCTCCTGGTCCAAGCAGATAAAACAAGCTGTTAGGTTTTTCTGCTCGACATAACTTATTATATTACGAAGTAAATGAATATTATCAAAAATAGTCCTCCCAGGTATTGAACATGTTTGAGTTATTCCAATAATAGAGGGCAAAACCTTTCCTAATCGTGTGGCCAAAACCTTTGACAAAATCTTCCTATCAATATTCAAAAGTGAAATTGGTCTATAATTTTTAGCAGATGTTTTATTACTGTTATCTTTGCAAAGTAATGTTATATAAGATAATTTTTGTGATTCTGACATATGGCCAGATTCAAAACACGTATTAAATAAATACAATAAAATATCACCAAACAGATGAAAGAATTTTACATATATCAAAGAAGTAAGTCCATCACTTCCTGGAGACTTAGTATGATCCATTTCCTTTAATGTAGAGAAAATCTCATCCAGAGTAAGAGGTTGGCTTAACATAGCATTATCATCATTGGAAATTTTAGGTAGGTTATTTAAAAACTTAGAGTTTAAAGAAGGGTCAACAGGTTTCTCAGTATACAAATTTTCATAAAATGAATGAAAAGTTTTTAAAATATCATGTGATGATTTCTTGTCCATACCATCATCTATTATATGAGTTATAGTTTTATTAATACCATTTTGAAATTCTTTATCATGAAAATAATTTGAAGCATTTTCATTGCTATTCAGCATATTAATTTTGCTTCTTATGTAGGAACCATCATATATTTTATTTTGTAAATTTTCAAGTTGATTTTTTATATTAATTTTTTCTTCAATATCTTGTGAATTATGGTAAGTTTTAATTAATAGTTTTATTTCTTTGTATGCATTAGATTTCTTTGATTTAGAGTAATCAATACAAAATTCTTTTATTTTATTTTTAATTCCATCCCACCAATCTAAAGTAATATCTTCCGTTCTACTTATTATTTTAAAATAAAACTCAAAGGCTGAAATAAATTCATCATCATTTAAAATTGAATTATTTAATTTCCAATAGGAATTTCCAATAGAAATGGTTTCATTAGAGTTGTTTAAATTAATAATTACATTTACAAAATCATGGTCTGAATAAATGCAAGGTTTAATGGAAGACTCAATACAATTACCAATTAATAAATTCGACACATAAATCCTATCTAGTCTACAACTAATTAATTCTTTTTTAATAGATATTCTACTCCATGTTGTAGTGGTTTGTTTAGGATACAAATGTCTAAAGACATCTTTTAATTTATATTTATCAATTATATGTTTGAAAACAGCACAGCCAATAGGAAGTCTATCAGTATCTCCCCCTGATTTATCTAACTTAGGATTCAGAACAAAATTGAAATCTCCAATAACAACTAGATGATAAGAACTAACCAAATATTTCTTAATGGAGGAAAAATAATTATTTCTATCTCCAGGGGCATTTGGAGCATAAATATTACATACCCTGAAATTTGTGTTTACAAACTCAACATCTGCATATATAAAACGACCATCATAATCCGTTTGAAAACTATGGCAAATAATATTTTTATCAGTAATAATAGTACAAACACCACATGACTTATTTCCATTTGAAAAACTCCAAATATATTTATAATCTTTGGAGATAAAATTTTCTACATCTTTGGCTTTGGAGTAAATGTCTATATGTGTTTCCTGTATACATAAAATGGCAGGCTTATTTTGCAAAATGTAATCTTTAATATACTGCTGTTTTTTTCTGGATCTAAATCCATTTATGTTAATACTATGTATTATTAAAGACATTCTTGTAAGTTTTGAAATAATCTAAAACATAACTTGCACAATGAACGACACCGACGTTTTAAAAATGTAAGTTATTTTTAGAACACTATCCATTACACCGAAACATACAGGACAGACATTACATGAGCTAGAAATAATCGAGGAAAGTGCATGTACAATTAAAGATGGCTGCGCCCACAAAATAAACGTTATCGGGCATTTAATTCTATTGGAGCAGTGATAATAAACTTTAGCATACGGATAGAAGTGAATCGATAAAGATTTATAGCGAACATTCAGACTACGTGCAAATAAGCAGTCGATAGAAAAATAAAAGCGGGGCGGGATACACGAGCATTGGCAGCTAAGAAATAAAGCAGACGAAATATATTTGTGAGATAAATCGAGACCGTAAGACAACATAGTCTGAAACTGGTTTAAACAAAATGTGTACGAGAAAAACATGTTTATAGAAGGAGAGATAATCCCACACATATTAACAAATGTGTACACAAAAAGACTGGATAGAACTGAAACATGTTCAAACATGTATATATTCATGTAGAGTTTTACAATGTTTAAACATTTTATGGCAAAAGTGCAATATAATATATATATATTTACATAAATGTATTTATGCTTACATATTTTTAGACCTTTAACACTTCTGGGAATAGTGCAATTAACTATATGAATAACTACATAGATGTAGAAAAAGGAATAAGCAATTTCGAAGTCCATAAAGCATGCGGTTTGTTTCCAGGCCATTTTTAATATAAAGCAATCCGTTGTGCAACAATCAAGTCCATTTATGAGTCCAATCAATACAAACACTACATTCTATGGGGGGACTGAGTCGCCAACATACCATCATAGATGGAATCTTGAGATAGCATGTCAGACATATCTATCCCCCCACTCTCAACTTGTTCGACCCCACTAACTACCCTGTTACGGGGCATTGGGGTAAATTCCTCCTCTGTCTCTAATTTCCGTTTTGAAGTACCCTCACTTACTTCCATTTCCTTGGTCTCAACCACTGGCCATTCTGAAGTGACTGGAGACGGCGTCTGGTCAACGGGAGGAGAAGTAGCAGGGGCCGCGTCCTGCGTCTCGGGGGCCTTCTTCGCCTTCTTCCCCTTCCGGACCACATCCGTCCACGTCGATACAGAACCTGTATCCTCAACAGGCTTCGCCACCTCCGAGGCCTGTTTTCCAACTGAAAGAGAGACTGTCGGCCTGATGACCTTGCCGGGACAGTCCCTCCCCACGTGCCCGAGCTGCATGCACCTCAAGCACAAAGGAGGCCGTCCCCGCATTGTCAACAGGGCCTTGTTGCCACATTCAAAATTAACCACATGTGGTATTTTGTTCTTTGATTGCTGCGACATTTCAACAGTTACAATTCGCACTCCCGAAAATGTCACAAAATCTTGGACAGTTAGTTTTTCAAGCTCAATCTTCAACACTTTACCAAACTGAGAGAAAAAATCTTCCAGAATCTTATTTCCTATGAAAATGGGCAGCCAATGTACTCTAATGTGCACTACTTGGCTCCCATACGACTCAAATTTGTATCTTAGTTTCTGAAAAACCGTTTCATCCGATTTCATACTAGCAAGAAAGGAAGTCAACTTATCTGGCTCTGTGAAGACCACGTCATATGCCATCGAACCCGGTAGGTTACTGGAGACCGCATCAACATCATTCTCCGTGACCCCGAGACTCCTTATCAAATTGATAATGTTCACAAGAGAAGATCCACGTTGGCCCTGTATTTTGACAGTCCTCTGTAGAATCCTATCGCAAATTTCATTTCCATCCAGCGGTCTAAAATTGCTACTAATCACTGCCATTTTTACTACTCAAAATCGCTCGTTTATGAAAAAACGACCAACGGATCACTAAAGCCACGATTTTTTCGTGACTGTAGTGAAACCAGAGTTAAACAGTGAACGCCCGTGCAATGGTTGATGTACTGAACGTGCATATCAGCTCACAGGTTACGCTCTGTAGTATTCCGCTGAACAAATCGCCAATCACGAGAGTTCCTATTAATAGCGAAGCTATTGTAAACGTACAGTTATTGGGCGGAAAACACTATTAATAGTAAACGCACAGCTTTGTAAACGCACAGCTATTGGTCGGAAAACACAATAGGTCGTAGTTAAAAATAGACTGGTAACATTAGTACAGTGCGCCGGAATGTATGATATTTACCATTCACAGCTGCGCTCTTCTGTTCCGTTGCACTCGATTGGAACGATGTCGGCACCTCAATCGCGTATCCCATTACGCTGCGACCGTAGAAAGCGAATATACACTGCCGGGCGAAATACCTCTAGGTATGTATCTGGAGCGGAGCACACGCAGACGGGCATTTTAGTGCGCCTTTGAACCTGCAAAAGTGCGCTTTAGATTACACCACATATATAGAGCATTATCGTTACCTACTTTTTCGTACTGCTTCGGCAGTACATATACTAAAATTGGAACGATACAGAGAAGATTAGCATGGCCCCTGCGCAAGGATGACACGCAAATTCGTGAAGCGTTCCATATTTTTTTACACAAGGGCCCGTATCCAAAACCCCATTCTTTTCACTTTAGAACAATCAATATACCTAGAATCAATAAAAATACATCCGGCGCTTGAATATTTACATGTTACCTACCGCTGGTAATGATGTCGTTGAGAAAATTAGCCTTGTTCTGAGAAAACTAGGCTTCATGCGTGTGCGTAAAGTGTCGTCCCAGATTAGCCTGTGCAGCCCACGCAGGCTAATCAGGGACGACACTTTCCGCCTAAACTTGATTTTCGGTAAGGATGGACTTCCTTGAAACTAAAAATACCATAAAAGCGGAAAGTGTCGTCCCTCTGCACAGGCTTATCTGGGACGACACTTTACGCACATGCATTATGCCCAGTTTTCTCAGAACACGACTCAAATGTTCTACATGAAGATCGAGTGATGCAGATATAGGAGCTTCATTCCATGTTTGACTCAAAATTAAGGCAATTCCTGACAATTTCTGTTTGAAGAATATTACGGATTCTTAAACGTAGGTGTAAGAATTGTTTGGTGAATACGAGCCCAGGTCGGACGGTCGCGAACGCTCACGCGCATGCACACAGACGGTCTGCCCAACGCAATAGCCTGTGCGACGCGCACTTTGCGCACACGCAGGGCGCACCAGTGTTGGAGAGCGGCCAGCGTTTTGTCTTATGCGACATAATTAACAACAAAAACAATAACAACCGAAACAACAACAATCGATGCAACAACTACAACGCGTAGTGTTACTACAACAGAAGAACGGGCAACGCGGACAACGCGGACAACGCGGACAACGCGGACAACGCGGAGCTGGGTGCCTAGCTGCTACCGAGGCTTATGTATTGACACATTATTGCATATCCTGAATTAACAGGACTTCAGAAATAAGTCTATAGACTCATTGAATGTTCCACTGCACGGAAATCTTTAGTAAAAGGCGAAAGATTTTTTCGTGACTGTAGTGAAACCAGAGTTAAACAGTGAACGCCCGTGCAATGGTTGATGTACTGAACGTGCATATCAGCTCACAGGTTACGCTCTGTAGTATTCCGCTGAACAAATCGCCAATCACGAGAGTTCCTATTAATAGCGAAGCTATTGTAAACGTACAGTTATTGGGCGGAAAACACTATTAATAGTAAACGCACAGCTTTGTAAACGCACAGCTATTGGTCGGAAAACACAATAGGTCGTAGTTAAAAATAGACTGGTAACATTAGTACAGTGCGCCGGAATGTATGATATTTACCATTCACAGCTGCGCTCTTCTGTTCCGTTGCACTCGATTGGAACGATGTCGGCACCTCAATCGCGTATCCCATTACGCTGCGACCGTAGAAAGCGAATATACACTGCCGGGCGAAATACCTCTAGGTATGTATCTGGAGCGGAGCACACGCAGACGGGCATTTTAGTGCGCCTTTGAACCTGCAAAAGTGCGCTTTAGATTACACCACATATATAGAGCATTATCGTTACCTACTTTTTCGTACTGCTTCGGCAGTACATATACTAAAATTGGAACGATACAGAGAAGATTAGCATGGCCCCTGCGCAAGGATGACACGCAAATTCGTGAAGCGTTCCATATTTTTTTACACAAGGGCCCGTATCCAAAACCCCATTCTTTTCACTTTAGAACAATCAATATACCTAGAATCAATAAAAATACATCCGGCGCTTGAATATTTACATGTTACCTACCGCTGGTAATGATGTCGTTGAGAAAATTAGCCTTGTTCTGAGAAAACTAGGCTTAATGCGTGTGCGTAAAGTGTCGTCCCAGATTAGCCTGTGCAGCCCACGCAGGCTAATCAGGGACGACACTTTCCGCCTAAACTTGATTTTCGGTAAGGATGGACTTCCTTGAAACTAAAAATACCATAAAAGCGGAAAGTGTCGTCCCTCTGCACAGGCTTATCTGGGACGACACTTTACGCACATGCATTATGCCCAGTTTTCTCAGAACACGACTCAAATGTTCTACATGAAGATCGAGTGATGCAGATATAGGAGCTTCATTCCATGTTTGACTCAAAATTAAGGCAATTCCTGACAATTTCTGTTTGAAGAATATTACGGATTCTTAAACGTAGGTGTAAGAATTGTTTGGTGAATACGAGCCCAGGTCGGACGGTCGCGAACGCTCACGCGCATGCACACAGACGGTCTGCCCAACGCAATAGCCTGTGCGACGCGCACTTTGCGCACACGCAGGGCGCACCAGTGTTGGAGAGCGGCCAGCGTTTTGTCTTATGCGACATAATTAACAACAAAAACAATAACAACCGAAACAACAACAATCGATGCAACAACTACAACGCGTAGTGTTACTACAACAGAAGAACGGGCAACGCGGACAACGCGGACAACGCGGACAACGCGGACAACGCGGAGCTGGGTGCCTAGCTGCTACCGAGGCTTATGTATTGACACATTATTGCATATCCTGAATTAACAGGACTTCAGAAATAAGTCTATAGACTCATTGAATGTTCCACTGCACGGAAATCTTTAGTAAAAGGCGAAAGATTTTTTCGTGACTGTAGTGAAACCAGAGTTAAACAGTGAACGCCCGTGCAATGGTTGATGTACTGAACGTGCATATCAGCTCACAGGTTACGCTCTGTAGTATTCCGCTGAACAAATCGCCAATCACGAGAGTTCCTATTAATAGCGAAGCTATTGTAAACGTACAGTTATTGGGCGGAAAACACTATTAATAGTAAACGCACAGCTTTGTAAACGCACAGCTATTGGTCGGAAAACACAATAGGTCGTAGTTAAAAATAGACTGGTAACATTAGTACAGTGCGCCGGAATGTATGATATTTACCATTCACAGCTGCGCTCTTCTGTTCCGTTGCACTCGATTGGAACGATGTCGGCACCTCAATCGCGTATCCCATTACGCTGCGACCGTAGAAAGCGAATATACACTGCCGGGCGAAATACCTCTAGGTATGTATCTGGAGCGGAGCACACGCAGACGGGCATTTTAGTGCGCCTTTGAACCTGCAAAAGTGCGCTTTAGATTACACCACATATATAGAGCATTATCGTTACCTACTTTTTCGTACTGCTTCGGCAGTACATATACTAAAATTGGAACGATACAGAGAAGATTAGCATGGCCCCTGCGCAAGGATGACACGCAAATTCGTGAAGCGTTCCATATTTTTTTACACAAGGGCCCGTATCCAAAACCCCATTCTTTTCACTTTAGAACAATCAATATACCTAGAATCAATAAAAATACATCCGGCGCTTGAATATTTACATGTTACCTACCGCTGGTAATGATGTCGTTGAGAAAATTAGCCTTGTTCTGAGAAAACTAGGCTTAATGCGTGTGCGTAAAGTGTCGTCCCAGATTAGCCTGTGCAGCCCACGCAGGCTAATCAGGGACGACACTTTCCGCCTAAACTTGATTTTCGGTAAGGATGGACTTCCTTGAAACTAAAAATACCATAAAAGCGGAAAGTGTCGTCCCTCTGCACAGGCTTATCTGGGACGACACTTTACGCACATGCATTATGCCCAGTTTTCTCAGAACACGACTCAAATGTTCTACATGAAGATCGAGTGATGCAGATATAGGAGCTTCATTCCATGTTTGACTCAAAATTAAGGCAATTCCTGACAATTTCTGTTTGAAGAATATTACGGATTCTTAAACGTAGGTGTAAGAATTGTTTGGTGAATACGAGCCCAGGTCGGACGGTCGCGAACGCTCACGCGCATGCACACAGACGGTCTGCCCAACGCAATAGCCTGTGCGACGCGCACTTTGCGCACACGCAGGGCGCACCAGTGTTGGAGAGCGGCCAGCGTTTTGTCTTATGCGACATAATTAACAACAAAAACAATAACAACCGAAACAACAACAATCGATGCAACAACTACAACGCGTAGTGTTACTACAACAGAAGAACGGGCAACGCGGACAACGCGGACAACGCGGACAACGCGGACAACGCGGAGCTGGGTGCCTAGCTGCTACCGAGGCTTATGTATTGACACATTATTGCATATCCTGAATTAACAGGACTTCAGAAATAAGTCTATAGACTCATTGAATGTTCCACTGCACGGAAATCTTTAGTAAAAGGCGAAAGATTTTTTCGTGACTGTAGTGAAACCAGAGTTAAACAGTGAACGCCCGTGCAATGGTTGATGTACTGAACGTGCATATCAGCTCACAGGTTACGCTCTGTAGTATTCCGCTGAACAAATCGCCAATCACGAGAGTTCCTATTAATAGCGAAGCTATTGTAAACGTACAGTTATTGGGCGGAAAACACTATTAATAGTAAACGCACAGCTTTGTAAACGCACAGCTATTGGTCGGAAAACACAATAGGTCGTAGTTAAAAATAGACTGGTAACATTAGTACAGTGCGCCGGAATGTATGATATTTACCATTCACAGCTGCGCTCTTCTGTTCCGTTGCACTCGATTGGAACGATGTCGGCACCTCAATCGCGTATCCCATTACGCTGCGACCGTAGAAAGCGAATATACACTGCCGGGCGAAATACCTCTAGGTATGTATCTGGAGCGGAGCACACGCAGACGGGCATTTTAGTGCGCCTTTGAACCTGCAAAAGTGCGCTTTAGATTACACCACATATATAGAGCATTATCGTTACCTACTTTTTCGTACTGCTTCGGCAGTACATATACTAAAATTGGAACGATACAGAGAAGATTAGCATGGCCCCTGCGCAAGGATGACACGCAAATTCGTGAAGCGTTCCATATTTTTTTACACAAGGGCCCGTATCCAAAACCCCATTCTTTTCACTTTAGAACAATCAATATACCTAGAATCAATAAAAATACATCCGGCGCTTGAATATTTACATGTTACCTACCGCTGGTAATGATGTCGTTGAGAAAATTAGCCTTGTTCTGAGAAAACTAGGCTTAATGCGTGTGCGTAAAGTGTCGTCCCAGATTAGCCTGTGCAGCCCACGCAGGCTAATCAGGGACGACACTTTCCGCCTAAACTTGATTTTCGGTAAGGATGGACTTCCTTGAAACTAAAAATACCATAAAAGCGGAAAGTGTCGTCCCTCTGCACAGGCTTATCTGGGACGACACTTTACGCACATGCATTATGCCCAGTTTTCTCAGAACACGACTCAAATGTTCTACATGAAGATCGAGTGATGCAGATATAGGAGCTTCATTCCATGTTTGACTCAAAATTAAGGCAATTCCTGACAATTTCTGTTTGAAGAATATTACGGATTCTTAAACGTAGGTGTAAGAATTGTTTGGTGAATACGAGCCCAGGTCGGACGGTCGCGAACGCTCACGCGCATGCACACAGACGGTCTGCCCAACGCAATAGCCTGTGCGACGCGCACTTTGCGCACACGCAGGGCGCACCAGTGTTGGAGAGCGGCCAGCGTTTTGTCTTATGCGACATAATTAACAACAAAAACAATAACAACCGAAACAACAACAATCGATGCAACAACTACAACGCGTAGTGTTACTACAACAGAAGAACGGGCAACGCGGACAACGCGGACAACGCGGACAACGCGGAGCTGGGTGCCTAGCTGCTACCGAGGCTTATGTATTGACACATTATTGCATATCCTGAATTAACAGGACTTCAGAAATAAGTCTATAGACTCATTGAATGTTCCACTGCACGGAAATCTTTAGTAAAAGGCGAAAGATTTTTTCGTGACTGTAGTGAAACCAGAGTTAAACAGTGAACGCCCGTGCAATGGTTGATGTACTGAACGTGCATATCAGCTCACAGGTTACGCTCTGTAGTATTCCGCTGAACAAATCGCCAATCACGAGAGTTCCTATTAATAGCGAAGCTATTGTAAACGTACAGTTATTGGGCGGAAAACACTATTAATAGTAAACGCACAGCTTTGTAAACGCACAGCTATTGGTCGGAAAACACAATAGGTCGTAGTTAAAAATAGACTGGTAACATTAGTACAGTGCGCCGGAATGTATGATATTTACCATTCACAGCTGCGCTCTTCTGTTCCGTTGCACTCGATTGGAACGATGTCGGCACCTCAATCGCGTATCCCATTACGCTGCGACCGTAGAAAGCGAATATACACTGCCGGGCGAAATACCTCTAGGTATGTATCTGGAGCGGAGCACACGCAGACGGGCATTTTAGTGCGCCTTTGAACCTGCAAAAGTGCGCTTTAGATTACACCACATATATAGAGCATTATCGTTACCTACTTTTTCGTACTGCTTCGGCAGTACATATACTAAAATTGGAACGATACAGAGAAGATTAGCATGGCCCCTGCGCAAGGATGACACGCAAATTCGTGAAGCGTTCCATATTTTTTTACACAAGGGCCCGTATCCAAAACCCCATTCTTTTCACTTTAGAACAATCAATATACCTAGAATCAATAAAAATACATCCGGCGCTTGAATATTTACATGTTACCTACCGCTGGTAATGATGTCGTTGAGAAAATTAGCCTTGTTCTGAGAAAACTAGGCTTAATGCGTGTGCGTAAAGTGTCGTCCCAGATTAGCCTGTGCAGCCCACGCAGGCTAATCAGGGACGACACTTTCCGCCTAAACTTGATTTTCGGTAAGGATGGACTTCCTTGAAACTAAAAATACCATAAAAGCGGAAAGTGTCGTCCCTCTGCACAGGCTTATCTGGGACGACACTTTACGCACATGCATTATGCCCAGTTTTCTCAGAACACGACTCAAATGTTCTACATGAAGATCGAGTGATGCAGAT
This sequence comes from Dreissena polymorpha, assembly GCF_020536995.1. NCBI lineage: Eukaryota > Metazoa > Mollusca > Bivalvia > Myida > Dreissenidae > Dreissena > Dreissena polymorpha. The sequence continues at coordinate 94,088,895 of NC_068359.1, read as the reverse complement.
ATAGGAGCTTCATTCCATGTTTGACTCAAAATTAAGGCAATTCCTGACAATTTCTGTTTGAAGAATATTACGGATTCTTAAACGTAGGTGTAAGAATTGTTTGGTGAATACGAGCCCAGGTCGGACGGTCGCGAACGCTCACGCGCATGCACACAGACGGTCTGCCCAACGCAATAGCCTGTGCGACGCGCACTTTGCGCACACGCAGGGCGCACCAGTGTTGGAGAGCGGCCAGCGTTTTGTCTTATGCGACATAATTAACAACAAAAACAATAACAACCGAAACAACAACAATCGATGCAACAACTACAACGCGTAGTGTTACTACAACAGAAGAACGGGCAACGCGGACAACGCGGACAACGCGGACAACGCGGACAACGCGGAGCTGGGTGCCTAGCTGCTACCGAGGCTTATGTATTGACACATTATTGCATATCCTGAATTAACAGGACTTCAGAAATAAGTCTATAGACTCATTGAATGTTCCACTGCACGGAAATCTTTAGTAAAAGGCGAAAGATTTTTTCGTGACTGTAGTGAAACCAGAGTTAAACAGTGAACGCCCGTGCAATGGTTGATGTACTGAACGTGCATATCAGCTCACAGGTTACGCTCTGTAGTATTCCGCTGAACAAATCGCCAATCACGAGAGTTCCTATTAATAGCGAAGCTATTGTAAACGTACAGTTATTGGGCGGAAAACACTATTAATAGTAAACGCACAGCTTTGTAAACGCACAGCTATTGGTCGGAAAACACAATAGGTCGTAGTTAAAAATAGACTGGTAACATTAGTACAGTGCGCCGGAATGTATGATATTTACCATTCACAGCTGCGCTCTTCTGTTCCGTTGCACTCGATTGGAACGATGTCGGCACCTCAATCGCGTATCCCATTACGCTGCGACCGTAGAAAGCGAATATACACTGCCGGGCGAAATACCTCTAGGTATGTATCTGGAGCGGAGCACACGCAGACGGGCATTTTAGTGCGCCTTTGAACCTGCAAAAGTGCGCTTTAGATTACACCACATATATAGAGCATTATCGTTACCTACTTTTTCGTACTGCTTCGGCAGTACATATACTAAAATTGGAACGATACAGAGAAGATTAGCATGGCCCCTGCGCAAGGATGACACGCAAATTCGTGAAGCGTTCCATATTTTTTTACACAAGGGCCCGTATCCAAAACCCCATTCTTTTCACTTTAGAACAATCAATATACCTAGAATCAATAAAAATACATCCGGCGCTTGAATATTTACATGTTACCTACCGCTGGTAATGATGTCGTTGAGAAAATTAGCCTTGTTCTGAGAAAACTAGGCTTAATGCGTGTGCGTAAAGTGTCGTCCCAGATTAGCCTGTGCAGCCCACGCAGGCTAATCAGGGACGACACTTTCCGCCTAAACTTGATTTTCGGTAAGGATGGACTTCCTTGAAACTAAAAATACCATAAAAGCGGAAAGTGTCGTCCCTCTGCACAGGCTTATCTGGGACGACACTTTACGCACATGCATTATGCCCAGTTTTCTCAGAACACGACTCAAATGTTCTACATGAAGATCGAGTGATGCAGATATAGGAGCTTCATTCCATGTTTGACTCAAAATTAAGGCAATTCCTGACAATTTCTGTTTGAAGAATATTACGGATTCTTAAACGTAGGTGTAAGAATTGTTTGGTGAATACGAGCCCAGGTCGGACGGTCGCGAACGCTCACGCGCATGCACACAGACGGTCTGCCCAACGCAATAGCCTGTGCGACGCGCACTTTGCGCACACGCAGGGCGCACCAGTGTTGGAGAGCGGCCAGCGTTTTGTCTTATGCGACATAATTAACAACAAAAACAATAACAACCGAAACAACAACAATCGATGCAACAACTACAACGCGTAGTGTTACTACAACAGAAGAACGGGCAACGCGGACAACGCGGACAACGCGGACAACGCGGACAACGCGGAGCTGGGTGCCTAGCTGCTACCGAGGCTTATGTATTGACACATTATTGCATATCCTGAATTAACAGGACTTCAGAAATAAGTCTATAGACTCATTGAATGTTCCACTGCACGGAAATCTTTAGTAAAAGGCGAAAGATTTTTTCGTGACTGTAGTGAAACCAGAGTTAAACAGTGAACGCCCGTGCAATGGTTGATGTACTGAACGTGCATATCAGCTCACAGGTTACGCTCTGTAGTATTCCGCTGAACAAATCGCCAATCACGAGAGTTCCTATTAATAGCGAAGCTATTGTAAACGTACAGTTATTGGGCGGAAAACACTATTAATAGTAAACGCACAGCTTTGTAAACGCACAGCTATTGGTCGGAAAACACAATAGGTCGTAGTTAAAAATAGACTGGTAACATTAGTACAGTGCGCCGGAATGTATGATATTTACCATTCACAGCTGCGCTCTTCTGTTCCGTTGCACTCGATTGGAACGATGTCGGCACCTCAATCGCGTATCCCATTACGCTGCGACCGTAGAAAGCGAATATACACTGCCGGGCGAAATACCTCTAGGTATGTATCTGGAGCGGAGCACACGCAGACGGGCATTTTAGTGCGCCTTTGAACCTGCAAAAGTGCGCTTTAGATTACACCACATATATAGAGCATTATCGTTACCTACTTTTTCGTACTGCTTCGGCAGTACATATACTAAAATTGGAACGATACAGAGAAGATTAGCATGGCCCCTGCGCAAGGATGACACGCAAATTCGTGAAGCGTTCCATATTTTTTTACACAAGGGCCCGTATCCAAAACCCCATTCTTTTCACTTTAGAACAATCAATATACCTAGAATCAATAAAAATACATCCGGCGCTTGAATATTTACATGTTACCTACCGCTGGTAATGATGTCGTTGAGAAAATTAGCCTTGTTCTGAGAAAACTAGGCTTAATGCGTGTGCGTAAAGTGTCGTCCCAGATTAGCCTGTGCAGCCCACGCAGGCTAATCAGGGACGACACTTTCCGCCTAAACTTGATTTTCGGTAAGGATGGACTTCCTTGAAACTAAAAATACCATAAAAGCGGAAAGTGTCGTCCCTCTGCACAGGCTTATCTGGGACGACACTTTACGCACATGCATTATGCCCAGTTTTCTCAGAACACGACTCAAATGTTCTACATGAAGATCGAGTGATGCAGATATAGGAGCTTCATTCCATGTTTGACTCAAAATTAAGGCAATTCCTGACAATTTCTGTTTGAAGAATATTACGGATTCTTAAACGTAGGTGTAAGAATTGTTTGGTGAATACGAGCCCAGGTCGGACGGTCGCGAACGCTCACGCGCATGCACACAGACGGTCTGCCCAACGCAATAGCCTGTGCGACGCGCACTTTGCGCACACGCAGGGCGCACCAGTGTTGGAGAGCGGCCAGCGTTTTGTCTTATGCGACATAATTAACAACAAAAACAATAACAACCGAAACAACAACAATCGATGCAACAACTACAACGCGTAGTGTTACTACAACAGAAGAACGGGCAACGCGGACAACGCGGACAACGCGGACAACGCGGACAACGCGGAGCTGGGTGCCTAGCTGCTACCGAGGCTTATGTATTGACACATTATTGCATATCCTGAATTAACAGGACTTCAGAAATAAGTCTATAGACTCATTGAATGTTCCACTGCACGGAAATCTTTAGTAAAAGGCGAAAGATTTTTTCGTGACTGTAGTGAAACCAGAGTTAAACAGTGAACGCCCGTGCAATGGTTGATGTACTGAACGTGCATATCAGCTCACAGGTTACGCTCTGTAGTATTCCGCTGAACAAATCGCCAATCACGAGAGTTCCTATTAATAGCGAAGCTATTGTAAACGTACAGTTATTGGGCGGAAAACACTATTAATAGTAAACGCACAGCTTTGTAAACGCACAGCTATTGGTCGGAAAACACAATAGGTCGTAGTTAAAAATAGACTGGTAACATTAGTACAGTGCGCCGGAATGTATGATATTTACCATTCACAGCTGCGCTCTTCTGTTCCGTTGCACTCGATTGGAACGATGTCGGCACCTCAATCGCGTATCCCATTACGCTGCGACCGTAGAAAGCGAATATACACTGCCGGGCGAAATACCTCTAGGTATGTATCTGGAGCGGAGCACACGCAGACGGGCATTTTAGTGCGCCTTTGAACCTGCAAAAGTGCGCTTTAGATTACACCACATATATAGAGCATTATCGTTACCTACTTTTTCGTACTGCTTCGGCAGTACATATACTAAAATTGGAACGATACAGAGAAGATTAGCATGGCCCCTGCGCAAGGATGACACGCAAATTCGTGAAGCGTTCCATATTTTTTTACACAAGGGCCCGTATCCAAAACCCCATTCTTTTCACTTTAGAACAATCAATATACCTAGAATCAATAAAAATACATCCGGCGCTTGAATATTTACATGTTACCTACCGCTGGTAATGATGTCGTTGAGAAAATTAGCCTTGTTCTGAGAAAACTAGGCTTAATGCGTGTGCGTAAAGTGTCGTCCCAGATTAGCCTGTGCAGCCCACGCAGGCTAATCAGGGACGACACTTTCCGCCTAAACTTGATTTTCGGTAAGGATGGACTTCCTTGAAACTAAAAATACCATAAAAGCGGAAAGTGTCGTCCCTCTGCACAGGCTTATCTGGGACGACACTTTACGCACATGCATTATGCCCAGTTTTCTCAGAACACGACTCAAATGTTCTACATGAAGATCGAGTGATGCAGATATAGGAGCTTCATTCCATGTTTGACTCAAAATTAAGGCAATTCCTGACAATTTCTGTTTGAAGAATATTACGGATTCTTAAACGTAGGTGTAAGAATTGTTTGGTGAATACGAGCCCAGGTCGGACGGTCGCGAACGCTCACGCGCATGCACACAGACGGTCTGCCCAACGCAATAGCCTGTGCGACGCGCACTTTGCGCACACGCAGGGCGCACCAGTGTTGGAGAGCGGCCAGCGTTTTGTCTTATGCGACATAATTAACAACAAAAACAATAACAACCGAAACAACAACAATCGATGCAACAACTACAACGCGTAGTGTTACTACAACAGAAGAACGGGCAACGCGGACAACGCGGACAACGCGGACAACGCGGACAACGCGGAGCTGGGTGCCTAGCTGCTACCGAGGCTTATGTATTGACACATTATTGCATATCCTGAATTAACAGGACTTCAGAAATAAGTCTATAGACTCATTGAATGTTCCACTGCACGGAAATCTTTAGTAAAAGGCGAAATTTTTTTTTCTTTTCATAAAACTTTATTCATGACGTACCCTGGGGTGTAGATTGCCCCAGGTACCCGCTAAAAGAATTAAATGTGAAATAACAAATGAATGGTGACTTATTATAATATTTAACAAGATTAACAAAGTTATAAGAAACAAAATTATGTTTTTCACAATTTACAAACAGTCTTTTGCACGTCTGCACGTTTAATTAATATTCCAGTCTTTGTTCACGTCTGCACGATTATATGATTTTATTGTAAAATTTATATGATGTTATTGTAAAACAGAACACAATGATAGCTTTTAACAAATAAAAGTCACCATCTTAAATTTAAGCGGGTCTTTATTAGTATTATGTATTGAGTTTATATCCTTGATTATAAATCGAGTAATGTATCCACACTTCCTTAATAATTGTAAAGAATAACGAAAAGAAACATATGAGGTTGTACATATAAATGAAAAAACTATAATGAAATAAAATGTGGTTCCCAGCGAACCACCTCAGGTCATGCACGGGCACTTCCTGTGATGGTCTGCCAGGATCATGATATATAGTCTACAGCTGCCCTGGATGATGGAGTTGAGGCACGTGACAGCCTTCGGTACAACTACTCACCCGCCTCAACCCCACCATCCAGATAAGCCTGAACAAGTGTGGAAAAAGCATGTATAATATGAAATATATTTTTTGAAATGAAACTCAATACGCAAGAAAGGTTAGTACAGTGTTCCTATGGCCTACATGAATGTAAATGAGGCAATGGTATAGCGTATATACATAGTGATGAAACATGAGTGATAATGAAATTCAATGAATGAAATGAGATGAGCCCATGACCGGGTTACACAGTATATGATATATGATTGAAATGATTCATAGGAACATTGATGATAACAGTGATGATACATATATAAATACATCAATACAAAAACTCATCACACAAATGACACAAAACACTGTATCACTTTGTTGTTCTCTCTCTCTGATCCAGGATGACAACCCGAGTAACAGCCACTAACGGCCCCGCAGCTGCCATCCTGAAATCAGAGAGAAAACACAAAACAGCAGAGAGAAACTTAATACACTTATTTCAATCATAACACTAAATGTTAGCATAAATTGCAGGATTCAAGTCTAATCTAAACTCAACTTTTTTATTTGCATTAACGTCACAATAATTACCCCATATTAATTCAAATTTCTCAGATGAAAATCTTTCAAAATCTAATAAAATGCGATATTTTAATCTATAAATAAGTTTGCAAATAAGATCAAATGGACTAAACAATTTTTTGTCAAATTTTACATCATTTCTAGTTCTCCAAATTATTTGTCTTGACTCCGACAGCAGAATAAGAAAAACATAATTAATCTCCTTATCATATGAATTATCAACATTAAGATAATGAAATTGTTTGAGAGACAGTTTATGATTGTCTGCAGTTAATACATGCATTAAGAATAATACGACTTTATTTATAGATGTAGAAATATAACACTCAACAAATAAATGATCTATAGTTTCTGGTTTCGAACAAAATGTGCATTTACTAGATCTTATCATATTTCTCGAAAAAAGATATTGGTTGGTTAAAAGAGCATTATGAACAATGGAAAAACATGTGTTCCTACACTCAGGATCTACTGCACTTGAAAATACATTTTTAAAGCTATTATTAAAATCTACAGATTTACAATCCCTTACACATTTTGGTTCAATATTCATATTTTCAATAAAGTAATTATAAATCTCTTTAACAGTCCAGAGAGAATTCACATTTGATTTACAGTTTTCCACAAAATCTGTAAATACACTTAAACATTTAACATAAAAAGGGGGAATAATTTCACTATGAGGAATATTATTAGATGCAATTGAAGGATTATATTTCTTCAATTGCAAACCTGTCCAATAAACAGCAAATTCTACCCAAGGAGTATTGTAGTTATTAATTATTTTAAAAATATGACATAGATAGAATGAATGGATTTTTAATTCTAAATTTGGAACATTAAGTCCACCTTTTAACATGTGTGTATACAATGTTTTGCGGGATATAGGCTCTAATTTTCTGCCCCATATAAAGTTGAAGCAACGTTTTTGAAACATGTTTATATAATGACTAGGTACAATTTGAGCTTGTATAAAATATATAAGTTTTGAAAATACAAATGTGTTCAAAATCGAACTTTTACCCTTATACGATTTACCACGAGATTTCCATAAATTAAGAATTCTTTCAAAATTAGATAATAAATCATGAAATAAATCATCATCTGTTAAATCATAACCAAACCTGTAACCTAATAACTTGCAATTTTTTCCCCAAGAAATGCCGAAAGGATGATCAGACCTTGACTTCCATTTCCCCAAAAACATTCCACAGCTTTTCTTATAATTTACCCTTGACCCCGAAACCTTTTCAAAGTCTGACACATGTTTAAAAAATAAGGAAATTGACTTTTCATCTGATAGACAGGTGGTATTGTCATCAGCATAAAGGGACATTTTCACATGAAACTTTCCACCAGGAGTTTTGATACCATTTATATGTGGGTCATCTTGAATAACCTTAGCAAAGGGCTCTAAACATAAAACATAAAGGAGAGGTGATAAAGAACAGCCCTGACGGACTGATCTTGTCAATGCAAATGGCTCAGAAATATGTCCATTTACAATGACAGATGACCTTATGTCTTGATACAAGACCTTAATCCAATGTATAAAAGAGTCATTAAAGCCAAATGATTGAAGAGTGCTAAACAGAAAAGGCCATGACACACGGTCGAAGGCCTTCTCCTGGTCCAAGCAGATAAAACAAGCTGTTAAGTTTTTCTGCTCGACATAACTTATTATATTACGAAGTAAATGAATATTATCAAAAATAGTCCTCCCAGGTATTGAACATGTTTGAGTTATTCCAATAATAGAGGGCAAAACCTTTCCTAATCGTGAGGCCAAAACCTTTGACAAAATCTTCCTATCAATATTCAAAAGTGAAATTGGTCTATAATTTTTAACAGATGTTTTATTACTGTTATCTTTGCAAAGTAATGTTATATAAGATAATTTTTGTGATTCTGACATATGGCCCGATTCAAAACAAGTATTAAATAAATACAATAAAATATCACCAAACAGATGAAAGAATTTAACATATATCAAAGAAGTAAGTCCATCACTTCCTGGAGACTTAGTATGATCCATTTCCTTTAATGTAGAGAAAATCTCATCCAGAGTAAGAGGTTGGCTTAACAAAGCATTATCATCATTGGAAATTTTAGGTAGGTTATTTAAAAACTTAGAGTTTAAAGAAGGGTCAACAGGTTCATCAGTATACAAATTTTCATAAAATGAATGAAAAGTTTTTAAAATATCATGTGATGATTTCTTGTCCATACCATCATCTATTATATGAGTTATAGTTTTATTAATACCATTTTGAAATTCTTTATCATGAAAATAATTTGAAGCATTTTCATTGCTATTCAGCATATTAATTTTGCTTCTTATGTAGGAACCATCATATATTTTATTTTGTAAATTTTCAAGTTGATTTTTGATATTAATTTTTTCTTCAATATCTTGTGAATTATGGTAAGTTTTAATTAATAGTTTTATTTCTTTGTATGCATTAGATTTCTTTGATTTAGAGTAATCAATACAAAATTCTTTTATTTTATTTTTAATTCCATCCCACCAATCTAAAGTAATATCTTCCGTTCTACTTATTATTTTAAAATAAAACTCAAAGGCTGAAATAAATTCATCATCATTTAAAATTGAATTATTTAATTTCCAATAGGAATTTCCAATAGAAATGGTTTCATTAGAGTTGTTTAAATTAATAATTACATTTACAAAATCATGGTCTGAATAAATGCAAGGTTTAATGGAAGACTCAATACAATTACCAATTAATAAATTCGACACATAAATCCTATCTAGTCTACAACTTATTAATTCTTTTTTAATAGATATTCTACTCCATGTTGTAGTGGTTTGTTTAGGATACAAATGTCTAAAGACATCTTTTAATTTATATTTATCAATTATATGTTTGAAAACAGCACAGCCAATAGGAAGTCTATCAGTATCTCCCCCTGATTTATCTAACTTAGGATTCAGAACAAAATTGAAATCTCCAATAACAACTAGATGATAAGAACTAACCAAATATTTCTTAATGGAGGAAAAATAATTATTTCTATCTCCAGGGGCATTTGGAGCATAAATATTACATACCCTGAAATTTGTGTTTACAAACTCAACATCTGCATATATAAAACGACCATCATAATCCGTTTGAAAACTATGGCAAATAATATTTTTATCAGTAATGATAGTACATACACCACATGACTTATTTCCATTTGAAAAACTCCAAATATATTTATAATCTTTGGAGATAAAATTTTCTACATCTTTGGCTTTGGAGTAAATGTCTATATGTGTTTCCTGTATACATAAAATGGCAGGCTTATTTTGCAAAATGTAATCTTTAATATACTGCTGTTTTTTTCTGGATCTAAATCCATTTATGTTAATGCTATGTATTATTAAAGACATTCTTGTAAGTTTTGAAATAATCTTAAAATAATTACTTGCACAATGAACTGACACCAACGTTTTAAAAACGTTAGTTATTTTTAGAACACCATCCATTACACCGAAACATACAGGACAGACATTACATGAGCTAGAAATAATCGAGGAAAGTGCATGTACAATTAAAGATGGCTGCGCCCACAAAATAAACGTTATCGGGCATTTAATTCTATTGGAGCAGTGAAAATAAAGCAGACGAAATATATATACAGAGACTAGGCTAACGATTTTGTAAACTCGCTGTTGTAATGAGTGTACTATGTACCTAAGTAATGTTGGAAATAGATAAATGCGCTCACATTTACCACGAGGATATTGAAAAAGGATTAAAGGTGTACTGTTGATGAATAGAGTGTTTAGAAAAGGTGTTTTATTAAAGATATAAATTGAGTACATATAACAATGAATAGCGTATACACACACTAGCATATGAACGTAATTTATACGCTCACACATAATAAGAAATGCATTTGTTATATGAGATTTTAAAGTTATAGTTTTTGTTATTGTACATATATACATACTATTATTTACATAGATTTTATTTATGCATATGCTATATACTAAATAAATAATGTGAAAACATGACATTTTAAATATGCCAATATAACGGTCACACATATTTTCTATGTGATCGGTATATATGCCAACATTATATTGTAATACATAAAATATAATGATAAATATATATACAAGTGAACTATTTACACAAGGTATTGATATACATTGATTTTTAACAGTAAAGGGTAATTTAAAAAAAGGATTTTTAAAGATGTAAGTTGATTTTTGATAAAGGTAATCTATTAATTGAAATGGAATTGTATTTATGTTTGTTCTTACACATTTAATCAACAGGGGTCATGTTCAGATCTTGCGAATCTAAATCAATTACTAATGTATGTTCTTCGAGATCATCAACTTCTAACACCGTAAATCTGTTTTGGGGTAAGGGAGACAATTCTTCACTACTGTTAGTATTTTCTTTATCACATACTCTTTTTGATCCTGTGATCAAACCCTTTCGACCCCTCTTTTCTCCCCTAACCTCTAAATCTTGTGCGTCCATGTTTTCCTCCTCTTTCTCTGTTTGTGTCACCTCTTCTGCTGATATCTGTTTCTTTTGACCGCTTGATTTCTTTTTCTTGCTAACAACGACCTGGAAATCGTCCTTCTGTGTTGATGATTGTTCAACCGTCACTTCCGGCCTTTCTGCAACTGTCTCCTTGACATTTGATGATGGTGCCTTTTGTGCCACATCAGGTGCCTTTTGGGCCACATCCTTTACAACTTTTGTCCCTGAAACACTCTCCTGGTTGTGCTTAAATATTGCATTAATATTTTGTGGGCATGTATTGCGTACATGTCCCACCTCTTGACAATAGAGACACAAAGGTTGCCTTCCCCGCATGGTAATAAGGGCTCTTGAGCCACATTCGAATGCTAGTATGTGTGGTATAGCCTCTGTCATATTTGAATCACACTCAAGTGTGACTATCCTCACTCCAGATCTTGTGACAAAGTCACCAACCTTCAAAGTGTCATGTTCTACAGAAACCACTTGCCCAAACCCTTTAAACATATCTGCAATTGCCAAATCGCTAATAAATGCTGGTAGCCAGTGCACTCTGCACGTGACCAGTTGTTTTCCATATTTGAAAAAAACGGTACTGAACCCCACTATGAGTAACAGATGATTGCATTGATACTCTAGATAAAAAAGAGCGGCACTTATCTGAGTTTGCAAAGGTGACGTCATACTCTGCCGATCCCGGAGGTCCCGAGGCTAACCACTCCACGTCAGTATCTTCCACTCCATTTTTCGTCAGAATATTTACTACGCCCATCATACTGCATCCTCTTTTTCCTTTAACTTTTACGGTTCGTTCCCTAGCACTGTCTACTAAAGCACTTCCGGTCAAAGCCGGCAAATGCATTACTGTCATCATTTTTAATTACTTTAATCGATAAATAAGGCGAAAGATTTTTTCGTGTTACTGTAGTGAAACCAGAGTTAAACAGTGAACGCCCGTGCAATGGTTGATGTACTGAACGTGCATATCAGCTCACAGGTTACGCTCTGTAGTATTCCGCTGAACAAATCGCCGATCACGAGAGTTCCTATTAATAGCGAAGCTATTGTAAACGTACAGTTATTGGGCGGAAAACACTATTAATAGTAAACGCACAGCTTTGTAAACGCACAGCTATTGGTCGGAAAACACAATAGGTCGTAGTTAAAAATAGACTGGTAACATTAGTACAGTGCGCCGGAATGTATGATATTTACCATTCACAGCTGCGCTCTTCTGTTCCGTTGCACTCGATTGGAACGATGTCGGCACCTCAATCGCGTATCCCATTACGCTGCGACCGTAGAAAGCGAATATACACTGCCGGGCGAAATACCTCTAGGTATGTATCTGGAGCGGAGCACACGCAGACGGGCATTTTAGTGCGCCTTTGAACCTGCAAAAGTGCGCTTTAGATTACACCACATATAGAGCATTATCGTTACCTACTTTTTCGTACTGCTTCGGCAGTACATATACTAAAATTGGAACGATACAGAGAAGATTAGCATGGCCCCTGCGCAAGGATGACACGCAAATTCGTGAAGCGTTCCATATTTTTTTACACAAGGGCCCGTATCCAAAACCCCATTCTTTTCACTTTAGAACAATCAATATACCTAGAATCAATAAAAATACATCCGGCGCTTGAATATTTACATGTTACCTACCGCTGGTAATGATGTCGTTGAGAAAATTAGCCTTGTTCTGAGAAAACTAGGCTTAATGCGTGTGCGTAAAGTGTCGTCCCAGATTAGCCTGTGCAGCCCACGCAGGCTAATCAGGGACGACACTTTCCGCCTAAACTTGATTTTCGGTAAGGATGGACTTCCTTGAAACTAAAAATACCATAAAAGCGGAAAGTGTCGTCCCTCTGCACAGGCTTATCTGGGACGACACTTTACGCACATGCATTATGCCCAGTTTTCTCAGAACACGACTCAAATGTTCTACATGAAGATCGAGTGATGCAGATATAGGAGCTTCATTCCATGTTTGACTCAAAATTAAGGCAATTCCTGACAATTTCTGTTTGAAGAATATTACGGATTCTTAAACGTAGGTGTAAGAATTGTTTGGTGAATACGAGCCCAGGTCGGACGGTCGCGAACGCTCACGCGCATGCACACAGACGGTCTGCCCAACGCAATAGCCTGTGCGACGCGCACTTTGCGCACACGCAGGGCGCACCAGTGTTGGAGAGCGGCCAGCGTTTTGTCTTATGCGACATAATTAACAACAAAAACAATAACAACCGAAACAACAACAATCGATGCAACAACTACAACGCGTAGTGTTACTACAACAGAAGAACGGGCAACGCGGACAACGCGGACAACGCGGACAACGCGGACAACGCGGAGCTGGGTGCCTAGCTGCTACCGAGGCTTATGTATTGACACATTATTGCATATCCTGAATTAACAGGACTTCAGAAATAAGTCTATAGACTCATTGAATGTTCCACTGCACGGAAATCTTTAGTAAAAGGCGAAAGATTTTTTCGTGACTGTAGTGAAACCAGAGTTAAACAGTGAACGCCCGTGCAATGGTTGATGTACTGAACGTGCATATCAGCTCACAGGTTACGCTCTGTAGTATTCCGCTGAACAAATCGCCAATCACGAGAGTTCCTATTAATAGCGAAGCTATTGTAAACGTACAGTTATTGGGCGGAAAACACTATTAATAGTAAACGCACAGCTTTGTAAACGCACAGCTATTGGTCGGAAAACACAATAGGTCGTAGTTAAAAATAGACTGGTAACATTAGTACAGTGCGCCGGAATGTATGATATTTACCATTCGCAGCTGCGCTCTTCTGTTCCGTTGCACTCGATTGGAACGATGTCGGCACCTCAATCGCGTATCCCATTACGCTGCGACCGTAGAAAGCGAATATACACTGCCGGGCGAAATACCTCTAGGTATGTATCTGGAGCGGAGCACACGCAGACGGGCATTTTAGTGCGCCTTTGAACCTGCAAAAGTGCGCTTTAGATTACACCACATATATAGAGCATTATCGTTACCTACTTTTTCGTACTGCTTCGGCAGTACATATACTAAAATTGGAACGATACAGAGAAGATTAGCATGGCCCCTGCGCAAGGATGACACGCAAATTCGTGAAGCGTTCCATATTTTTTTACACAAGGGCCCGTATCCAAAACCCCATTCTTTTCACTTTAGAACAATCAATATACCTAGAATCAATAAAAATACATCCGGCGCTTGAATATTTACATGTTACCTACCGCTGGTAATGATGTCGTTGAGAAAATTAGCCTTGTTCTGAGAAAACTAGGCTTAATGCGTGTGCGTAAAGTGTCGTCCCAGATTAGCCTGTGCAGCCCACGCAGGCTAATCAGGGACGACACTTTCCGCCTAAACTTGATTTTCGGTAAGGATGGACTTCCTTGAAACTAAAAATACCATAAAAGCGGAAAGTGTCGTCCCTCTGCACAGGCTTATCTGGGACGACACTTTACGCACATGCATTATGCCCAGTTTTCTCAGAACACGACTCAAATGTTCTACATGAAGATCGAGTGATGCAGATATAGGAGCTTCATTCCATGTTTGACTCAAAATTAAGGCAATTCCTGACAATTTCTGTTTGAAGAATATTACGGATTCTTAAACGTAGGTGTAAGAATTGTTTGGTGAATACGAGCCCAGGTCGGACGGTCGCGAACGCTCACGCGCATGCACACAGACGGTCTGCCCAACGCAATAGCCTGTGCGACGCGCACTTTGCGCACACGCAGGGCGCACCAGTGTTGGAGAGCGGCCAGCGTTTTGTCTTATGCGACATAATTAACAACAAAAACAATAACAACCGAAACAACAACAATCGATGCAACAACTACAACGCGTAGTGTTACTACAACAGAAGAACGGGCAACGCGGACAACGCGGACAACGCGGACAACGCGGACAACGCGGACAACGCGGAGCTGGGTGCCTAGCTGCTACCGAGGCTTATGTATTGACACATTATTGCATATCCTGAATTAACAGGACTTCAGAAATAAGTCTATAGACTCATTGAATGTTCCACTGCACGGAAATCTTTAGTAAAAGGCGAAATTTTTTTTTTTTCTTTTTCATAAAATTTATTTATCACATAATTGGGGTGTAAAACGCCCCAAGTATCCGCTTAAAAGAAATTAAATGATTTCATACAGTACAAGGTGACTTTAAATAATATTTAACAATAGTAAGGAAAGAAGAAAACTAATTATTTTATAATTAATTAATAAACACAGTCTTTTTACCGTCTGCACGTTTTATGTGTTAATATATAATTTGTAACAGTCTGTTCACGTCTGCACGTAGATAATGAAATAGATATATAGAATTATAGAAATAGTGAAACGGTTTTAACAAATAAAAAGTCACCGACCTAAATGTAGCGGATCTTAATTAGTAAAATGATAAAGAGGTTGTTTTTATTTAATATAAATGCTAACAAATCACACTTCAAAAAAAAGAAAAAAGGTGCTCCCAGCGAACCACCCCAGGTCATGCCCGAGCACCCCCCGTGATGGTCCGCCAGGAACATGTCAAGAAGTCTACAGCTGAAACCAGATGATGGAGCTGAAGCACGTGAGAGCCTTCGGTACCACTCCTCACCCGCCCCAGCCCCACCATCCGGCCAAGCCGGAAATAATTATGAAACAATAAATGTATATGAACGAATAAATTGGAAAAAGCCTCTTTACTTAAGGAAAGGTCAGTCAAGTATCCTATGACCTACATGAATGAAAATGTGTTAATGGTCTGTCGAAATACATAGTGATGAAAAATGAGTGATAATGAAGTTCAATGAGTGAAATGAGATGAGCCCACCACTGGGTTACATAATATATGAAACAATGATTGAAATGATTCATAGGAATACTGATGATAAAAGAGATGATGCAATAATACAATTTACAATATACAATTCACAAAAACTTCTTCACACAAAATTAACACTGTCGCGTTCCCTCTCTGATCCAGGATGACAACCCGAGTAACAGCCACTAACGGCCCCGCAGCTGCCATCCTGAAATCAGAGAGAAAACACAAAACAGCAGAGAGAAACTTAATATACATATTTCAATCATAACACTAAATGTTAGCATAAATTGCAGGATTCAAGTCTAATCTAAACTCAACTTTTTTATTTGCATTAACGTCACAATAATTACCCCATATTAATTCAAATTTCTCAGATGAAAATCTTTCAAAATCTAATAAAATGCGATATTTTAATCTATAAATAAGTTTGCAAATAAGATCAAATGGACTAAACAGTTTTTTGTCAAATTTAACATCATTTCTAGGTTCTCCAAATTATTTGTCTTGACTCCGACAGCAGAATAAGAAAAACATAATTAATCTCCTTATCATATGAATTATCAACATTAAGATAATGAAATTGTTTGAGAGACAGTTTATGATTGTCTGCAGTTAATACATGCATTAAGAATAATACGACTTTATTTATAGATGTAGAAATATAACACTCAACAAATAAATGATCTATAGTTTCTGGTTTCGAACAAAATGTGCATTTACTAGATCTTATCATATTTCTCGAAAAAAGATATTGGTTGGTTAAAAGAGCATTATGAACAATGGAAAAACATGTGTTCCTACACTCAGGATCTACTGCACTTGAAAAGACATTTTTAAAGCTATTATTAAAATCTACAGATTTACAATCCCTTACACATTTTGGTTCAATATTCATATTTTCAATAAAGTAATTATAAATCTCTTTAACAGTCCAGAGAGAATTAACATTTGATTTACAGTTTTCCACAAAATCTGTAAATACACTTAAACATTTAACATAAAAAGGGGGAATAATTTCACTATGAGGAATATTATTAGATGCAATTGAAGGATTATATTTCTTCAATTGCAAAGCCTGTCCAATAAACAGCAAATTCTACCCAAGGAGTATTGTAGTTATTAATTATTTTAAAAATATGACATAGATAGAATGAATGGATTTTTAATTCTAAATTTGGAACATTAAGTCCACCTTTTAACATGTGTGTATACAATGTTTTGCGGGATATAGGCTCTAATTTTCTGCCCCATATAAAGTTGAAGCAACGTTTTTGAAACATGTTTATATAATGACTAGGTACAATTTGAGCTTGTATAAAATATATAAGTTTTGAAAATACAAATGTGTTCAAAATCGAACTTTTACCCTTATACGATTTACCACGAGATTTCCATAAATTAAGAATTCTTTCAAAATTAGATAATAAATCATGAAATAAATCATCATCTGTTAAATCATAACCAAACCTGTAACCTAATAACTTGCAATTTTTTCCCCAAGAAATGCCGAAAAGGATGATCAGACCTTGACTTCCATTTCCCCAAAAACATTCCACAGCTTTTCTTATAATTTACCCTTGACCCCGAAACCTTTTCAAAGTCTGACACATGTTTAAAAAATAAGGAAATTGACTTTTCATCTGATAGACAGGTGGTATTGTCATCAGCATAAAGGGACATTTTCACATGAAACTTTCCACCAGGAGTTTTGATACCATTTATATGTGGGTCATCTTGAATAACCTTAGCAAAGGGCTCTAAACATAAAACATAAAGGAGAGGTGATAAAGAACAGCCCTGACGGACTGATCTTGTCAATGCAAATGGCTCAGAAATATGTCCATTTACAATGACAGATGACCTTATGTCTTGATACAAGACCTTAATCCAATGTATAAAAGAGTCATTAAAGCCAAATGATTGAAGAGTGCTAAACAGAAAAGGCCATGACACACGGTCGAAGGCCTTCTCCTGGTCCAAGCAGATAAAACAAGCTGTTAGGTTTTTCTGCTCGACATAACTTATTATATTACGAAGTAAATGAATATTATCAAAAATAGTCCTCCCAGGTATTGAACATGTTTGAGTTATTCCAATAATAGAGGGCAAAACCTTTCCTAATCGTGTGGCCAAAACCTTTGACAAAATCTTCCTATCAATATTCAAAAGTGAAATTGGTCTATAATTTTTAACAGATGTTTTATTACTGTTATCTTTGCAAAGTAATGTTATATAAGATAATTTTTGTGATTCTGACATATGGCCAGATTCAAAACACGTATTAAATAAATACAATAAAATATCACCAAACAGATGAAAGAATTTAACATATATCAAAGAAGTAAGTCCATCACTTCCTGGAGACTTAGTATGATCCATTTCCTTTAATGTAGAGAAAATCTCATCTAGAGTAAGAGGTTGGCTTAACATAGCATTATCATCATTGGAAATTTTAGGTAGGTTTTTTAAAAACTTAGAGTTTAAAGAAGGGTCAACAGGTTCATCAGTATACAAATTTTCATAAAATGAATGAAAAGTTTTTAAAATATCATGTGATGATTTCTTGTCCATACCATCATCTATTATATGAGTTATAGTTTTATTAATACCATTTTGAAATTCTTTATCATGAAAATAATTTGAAGCATTTTCATTGCTATTCAGCATATTAATTTTGCTTCTTATGTAGGAACCATCATATATTTTATTTTGTAAATTTTCAAGTTGATTTTTGATATTAATTTTTTCTTCAATATCTTGTGAATTATGGTAAGTTTTAATTAATAGTTTTATTTCTTTGTATGCATTAGATTTCTTTGATTTAGAGTAATCAATACAAAATTCTTTTATTTTATTTTTAATTCCATCCCACCAATCTAAAGTAATATCTTCCGTTCTACTTATTATTTTAAAATAAAACTCAAAGGCTGAAATAAATTCATCATCATTTAAAATTGAATTATTTAATTTCCAATAGGAATTTCCAATAGAAATGGTTTCATTAGAGTTGTTTAAATTAATAATTACATTTACAAAATCATGGTCTGAATAAATGCAAGGTTTAATGGAAGACTCAATACAATTACCAATTAATAAATTCGACACATAAATCCTATCTAGTCTACAACTTATTAATTCTTTTTTAATAGATATTCTACTCCATGTTGTAGTGGTTTGTTTAGGATACAAATGTCTAAAGACATCTTTTAATTTATATTTATCAATTATATGTTTGAAAACAGCACAGCCAATAGGAAGTCTATCAGTATCTCCCCCTGATTTATCTAACTTAGGATTCAGAACAAAATTGAAATCTCCAATAACAACTAGATGATAAGAACTAACCAAATATTTCTTAATGGAGGAAAAATAATTATTTCTATCTCCAGGGGCATTTGGAGCATAAATATTACATACCCTGAAATTTGTGTTTACAAACTCAACATCTGCATATATAAAACGACCATCATAATCCGTTTGAAAACTATGGCAAATAATATTTTTATCAGTAATAATAGTACAAACACCACATGACTTATTTCCATTTGAAAAACTCCAAATATATTTATAATCTTTGGAGATAAAATTTTCTACATCTTTGGCTTTGGAGTAAATGTCTATATGTGTTTCCTGTATACATAAAATGGCAGGCTTATTTTGCAAAATGTAATCTTTAATATACTGCTGTTTCTTTCTGGATCTAAATCCATTTATGTTAATGCTATGTATTATTAAAGACATTCTTGTAAGTTTTGAAATACTCTAAAAATAATTACTTGCACAATGAACGACACCAACGTTTTAAAAACGTTAGTTATTTTTAGAACACTATCCATTACACCGAAACATACAGGACAGACATTACATGAGCTAGAAATAATCGAGGAAAGTGCATGTACAATTAAAGATGGCTGCGCCCACAAAATAAACGTTATCGCGCATTTAATTCTATTGGAGCAGTGATAATAAACTTTAGCATACGGATAGAAGTGAATCGATAAAGATTTATAGCGATCATTCAGACTACGTGCAAATAAGCAGTCGATAGAAAAATAAAAGCGGGGCGGGATACACGAGCATTGACAGCTAAGAAATAAAGCAGACGAAATATACTTGTTAGATAAATCGAGACCGTAAGACAACATAGTCTGAAACTGGTTTAAACAAAATGTGTACGAGAAAAACACATATTTGTGATTTAAATGGAGACAAATAATATTGGAAAAACACAAATAAACCATAGCAGACGATAAAAAGTATATCGATAGTAATTTAAAGCATGAAAACAAGCAGTCGACAAATAAATCAAAACGGAGCGGGTTATTCAAGTGTAGAAAATGTACACTCAACAGTGACGGAGTGTATCGACGGTTTAAAACATCTCCAACATGATTTAAACACAATATGCATTTGTAAGATAACATGTATTTAAAAGGGGAGATAATTGTACACTTATTAATAAATGTGTACACACGAAACATGTATTTATACAAACTGATGTCTAGATATGTATCAAATTTTACGGGGATAGTGCAATTTAATACATATACAGTGTATTTATATATACAGATTTTTAAATGTTTTAACATTATTACGGGAAAAGTGCAATGTAATATATAAACACTAAAATAATCAAGTGTGCATATGTATACATGCAGACTGTACAACAAAACTACACAGTCCACACCTACACACATGCTATATTGAATACCGTATAAAATACATGCCAATAAAACAGTAAACACTGTGCAATATATATTCAATATATTCATAAAATAAACTATGTTTTTATTCATGCCATATTTATAAATTTTTACTATGAGAATGAAATATACAAGACCCCATAAAATGGGTTGTTTGGGGGTTATGCAGTATTCAATATCCATAATACTAGCGTGTCGTTTACAGTTCATGGTGTTGTAGTTATCAAAATCATTATGCTAAATCGAAGTCCGTTATTGAAAAAGAGGTATGAAACTAGTACGTATGTGGGGACTGCGCATCCAGGATTCCATCTAAAATGGAATCCTGGGTGAGCATCTCTGAGGTATCCAATCCAATGTCCCCGGGTGGCTCACGGCCACTTGCCACCTTATTCCGGGGCATCGGAGTGAACTCATCCAGGTCTTCAACCTTTCTTTTGGAGCTGGCCATACTCACCTCCATTTGTGAAGGCTCAGCAGGCTGTTCTTCATCATTGTCAACCACGGTTGTAGGAGCTGCTTGTGGTACCTTCTCTTTTGGTTGCTGAGATTTCCTTGGACGACGCTTAGCCTGTTGCCAATTATCGTCTTGTGTGACCACTGTCTGCTCTTGGACATTATCAGTAGCTGATCCTGGTTTCTCGACAGACTTCACGGGTGGCACGTCCTTGGAGACTTCAACTGTCTTCTTCTGCTTCAATCTGTCAGCGTATGTCCCTGATGATTGATCGGTGTCCTTGTAACCTTTATCTGGGCACATTCCCCTGACATGCCCTAATTCTAAACACCTTAGACATAGTGGGGGACGTCCTCTCATTGTCACCAAGGCCTTCGACCCACACTGAAATTTGAGCAAGTGAGGTATGGAAGCCTTTTGTGAGTCTGAAACCTCCATAGTGACAAGGCGAGTACCAGACTGACACTTAAAACCACCTAGTTCATACATTTCATTTTCAATGGTTAAAACTGTTCCATAATTAGAAAAGAGTTCCTTCAAAACAATCTTCTTAGTACAAATGGGCATCCAGTGTACTCTCACTTGTACCACCTGTCTGCCATGTAAAGTAATGTCATAAGACACATCTCGGTATTTAATATGACCATTTGAACTTGTACAAAAAGCTTTGCACTTATCTTCGTCATCAAAAACCACATCGTAATGGCCGCTCCCAGGGGGACCAGACGCAATGGCCACGATGTCCTCGCTGGTCCAGCCTTTCTCCTGGAGGATATTGACGACATGCACCATAGCAGATCCACGTCTTCCCTGGAAGCGGACCGTCCTACTCGCGATATCCGAGTCCACCGTTCGCTCATCCAAAGCGCCAAACACATCAGACATGATTTCAATCTCTTTCAAAAATACTTTTATCTCGCAAGACCCCAGAGCAGAAAAATACGTTTACGGTATTCTCTGCACCAGGTAAGTTTCAATAAAGACTCGAAAGATTTTTTCGTGACTGTAGTGAAACCAGAGTTGTTAAAGAGGGAACGCCCGTGCATTGGTTGATGTACTGAACCTGTATATCAGCTCGCAGGTTACGCTCTGCAGTGTTCCGCTACGAACGCCAATCACGAGAGTTCCTATTAAGGTTACAGTATACTAAATAATCGTTTCATGTAGGGCTGTACTCTCTAAAAAAATATCATAGTTGACAGGAAGGCATGCTTTACACTTTAAACTATCGTTCGGGTTTTATCTTTCGGAGATAATGGTAGGGCATGAATAGGTGTTCACTACTGAATCCCTGAAATATGATAAACTTGAAGACTATAGTAAAGCAGTGCACTGAAAAAGGTTACATTCCACTAAGAAACGGCCGAAAACAAAAGTTGCAAAAACAGTCGATTTTGATTCGTGTCAAGTTCTTGCTTGGTTTGAACATGGCGTACCTTTTGTATTGCATAAATCGATTCCGCTTAGAATGGCCTTTAAGAAAAGGTATTGTTATGGGGTCTCTATGTGCAAAATGTTGCACTTATTTTCGCTTAAAGTTGTCGCGCTTTTACATTGAATTATACAGGGAAACTATTTAGTATATTATGACCGACCTTAATAGTGAAGCCATTGTAAACGCACAGCTATTGGCTGGAAAACGCTATTAATAGTGAAGCTATTGTATACGTACAGCTTTTGTTCGGAAAACACAACACGTCGTGGCTAAAAATAGACTGGTAAAATTAGTACAGTGCGTCGCAATGTTTAACATTTACCATTCACAGCTGCGCTCTTCTGTTCCGTTGCACGCGATTGAAACGATGTCGGCATCTCATTCGCGTATCCTAGTACGCTGCGACCGTAGAAAGCGAATATACACTGCCGGCCGAAATACCTCTAGGTAAGTATCTGAGGCGGAACACACGCATACGGGCATTTTAGCGCGCATTTGAACCTGCAAAAGTGTGCATCAGATAGCAACACATATATACAGCATTATGGCAACGTCCTTTTTCGTACTGCTTCGGCAGTACATATACTAAAATTGGAACGATACAGAGAAGATTAGCATGGCCCCTGCGCAAGGATGACACGCAAATTCGTGAAGCGTTCCATATTTTTTAGAACAAACAATGTATTTAGACTCGGATGCCTAGCTGCCACCAAGGTTTATGTATTGACACATTATCGCATATCCTGAATTAACA
The DNA here is from genome assembly GCF_020536995.1 of Dreissena polymorpha. Classification (NCBI taxonomy): domain Eukaryota; kingdom Metazoa; phylum Mollusca; class Bivalvia; order Myida; family Dreissenidae; genus Dreissena; species Dreissena polymorpha. The sequence goes on along the minus strand of NC_068359.1, from coordinate 94,065,740 downwards.
GGACTTCAGAAATAAGTCTATAGACTCATTGAATGTTCCACTGCACGGAAATCTTTAGTAAAAGGCGAAAGATTTATGCGTGACTGTAGTGAAACCAGAGTTGTTAAAGAGGGAACGCCCGTGCATTGGTTGATGTACTGAACCTGTATATCAGCTCGCAGGTTACGCTCTGCAGTGTTCCGCTACGAACGCCAATCACGAGAGTTCCTATTAAGGTTACAGTATACTAAATAATCGTTTCATGTAGGGCTGTACTCTCTAAAAAAAATATCATAGTTGACAGGAAGGCATGCTTTACACTTTAAACTATCGTTCGGGTTTTATCTTTCGGAGATAATGGTAGGGCATGAATAGGTGTTCACTACTGAATCCCTGAAATATGATAAACTTGAAGACTATAGTAAAGCAGTGCACTGAAAAAGGTTACATTCCACTAAGAAACGGCCGAAAACAAAAGTTGCAAAAACAGTCGATTTTGATTCGTGTCAAGTTCTTGCTTGGTTTGAACATGGCGTACCTTTTGTATTGCATAAATCGATTCCGCTTAGAATGGCCTTTAAGAAAAGGTATTGTTATGGGGTCTCTATGTGCAAAATGTTGCACTTATTTTCGCTTAAAGTTGTCGCGCTTTTACATTGAATTATACAGGGAAACTATTTAGTATATTATGACCGACCTTAATAGTGAAGCCATTGTAAACGCACAGCTATTGGCTGGAAAACGCTATTAATAGTGAAGCTATTGTATACGTACAGCTTTTGTTCGGAAAACACAACACGTCGTGGCTAAAAATAGACTGGTAAAATTAGTACAGTGCGTCGCAATGTTTAACATTTACCATTCACAGCTGCGCTCTTCTGTTCCGTTGCACGCGATTGAAACGATGTCGGCATCTCATTCGCGTATCCTAGTACGCTGCGACCGTAGAAAGCGAATATACACTGCCGGCCGAAATACCTCTAGGTAAGTATCTGAGGCGGAACACACGCATACGGGCATTTTAGCGCGCATTTGAACCTGCAAAAGTGTGCATCAGATAGCAACACATATATACAGCATTATGGCAACGTCCTTTTTCGTACTGCTTCGGCAGTACATATACTAAAATTGGAACGATACAGAGAAGATTAGCATGGCCCCTGCGCAAAGGAAGGAGCGCAATCTTCTCCCCAGCCGTTCCAATTTAAAAAAACGCAAATAAGGGGCCATAAAAAAACGCAGAAAACGCCCGACAAAAAGGCGTTTGCGGGCCGTTATCGACAGGGCCATAGTAAATCGCGTCGTAAAAACCGCTTATCGACGGGGCTTTTGTCGACTTTGCTTTTCAAGAAAAAAGGCGGGAAAAATGCCCTATTTTGCACACCGAGGTTCTTTGACGGCGTATAGAATCGGAACCACGGGGCCGATTTGGATGAAACTTGGCAATTTTATAGATTATGGTCCAAACAAGCTATAAAATGGACGCTTTTGTACCTGACTGAGTAAAACATTCATAATTGACAGCACAAAATGGGTCATTTTTTACAGAAAGTGTCAACTTTAAGTGGCATTTAAAATGACTTTTAGACCTCAGAGAGTTGCAATTTTTTTATATTCTGCACACTTCGACTTGTTTTGCACAAACTTAAAAGCATTTATGCTTGGGATGCATATAAACCCTGTTATTTGAATGTCAAAGTCGACCAAAAATCACAATAAAGTCCCAAAAATGGCTAAGCAGCAATGCCCCTTTAACATGATTAATTATATTTAATTGCACTGTTTAAAGAGATAACTGTGTATATTTAAGCATATGGCTCTGTATTTCACACTTGATAGGCCACTGCTGGGACTTGAACCCAGAACTCATCTCACATAGTAAGATGCGTTTTTCCATTAAACTACAATGACTGTATCGTGTGAATTGGAGCCAACATATACACCCATATAATTGAACAAATCTTTCCATCAGCTTTTTCAAGGACTTTGGACCTTCATTCTTTGATAAATTATCAAACAATGGTAGCTTTAAAAGTTTTTTTTGCATGTCAATGTTCACAACTTCACAACAGTTATCAATGTTTGTGTTTTTCCATGTTCACAACAAGTTAGAAAAATTACTGCTTGGCATCTTCTCTGTGCTTCCTTCTTTCCTCCTCTTTCTCCTGGCGCCACTCCTCGAAAGTCTGTGTTGCTGTTTTCATGCAGAACCAGCTTCCGTAATACTGCGTGTGGCCAGGAGGAAGGCGTAACTCACGACACTTGCTGCATGTGTATGTCCTGTTGCTTCGCTGCTGCTTGTGACGCTTTACATATTCTCCTGCAGCCTCCTTTTTCTCCTGTTTCCGGTGGTACCAGAGAGTTGTCCGGGCTTCCGTAGACTCCTTTGGCAGCTTGAGAGGAGTGGCCGTGTATAGGACTTCAGGCTTTGGAAGTATGGGGAAAAGGCGTTTCTTCACTGTCGCAGCACCTGCCAGGTTCTTTGGACCGGAGAACTGGTGGGCAAGGTGAGGCGGAACAGGTGGCAGCGATGACGCGGAGGCCATCTGCAGAGCTGGTGGCAACGGCATGGTCGCTGTCATGGGGGGCACTGAGAGCCGGATGCCCTGCTCAAGAATGAGCAACTCCTGACTCTGAAAGCAGACAAATGGTCAAATAAGAACTGCAATACATATGTTAACAGTTTTTTTTTTAACTGCATTGTTGCCAATAAATTAATTATGGTTATAATATTTGCACTAATTACCTTCACTCTGTCGTTGTACCACTTGGTCAGAGTGGCATTGTTGACATTGAAGAGCTGCAAGGCTGTCTTCTTCATTACCACTGGGCTGTCCAGCACCAGCTGACGGATATTGCGGTAGGCCCGCGTCACCAGGGTCCAGCGGTCCTGCCTTTGGCCATCTCGCTTCTCGGGGGATGGGAAGGCGCCGCAGAGCTTCACAATCAAGCATGCCATGATACGGTTGGCATCTGGTTTCTGGGCTGGCCCTTCGTTTTCGCCCCGTATGGTTCTGAAAAACGAGAAATTATTGTTTTCAGAGTCAGACCATAAAAGTAAGCTAAAAAGATCACTTGTTGTACAATGCACTACATTTTTGGGCAAACTGTTGCATAACAAACCTGTTCACTGTGTCTGTCCCCGGAACAACACTCTGCTTGTTCCTGGCCTTGTAGGTAGATGTAGACACCTTCGTCAGCCTGGAGCTATGGCGAGGACTAGGCACAGTGGGCTGCTTGTCGTAGTCCGTGAGCAGGTCCCAGAGTCGAACAATGTGATCCATCTGGTCAGGTGTGAGTGACAGAGTCTGAGACCTCAGTGAGTACAGATAGTCTGCCAGGTACTCCACCTGAGTGTAGCCTGGCATGCTGTCACTGGATATGTCACAAGTTCGCTGTAAAACAACGCGGAAGAAACTAACACACAGCACAAAGACCAAATGTATAAACGTAACAATATAAAATATATATTTTTATATATAATATGTATATATATATATATATATAACAACTCATAATAATTATTACCAATGATGATGATTGTCCCTCTGTGCTGGTGGAAGGCCTGGGAGAGATGGGCAAACTTGACGCTGCAGCAGGTGGCGGACTAGCCGGGGCACTCTGTGTGGCACTGGGGGGAGGCGGTCTGACCGGAGTGGACGGCGCAGGCGGTCGACGCAGAGGAACGTCCTCGGGGTGAGGCCTGAGCACACTGGGCTCTACAGGTGGCTGAGTTGGGTCCTCCATCTCCTCAAACCCTTCATCTATCCCCTCCTCCTCCATGTCAACGTATCCGCGAGGGTCAGGCTCAAGTGTCCCTCCCACAGCACTGTCGTCCATGAGCACGTAGTCCTGAAGCACCTGGCCAGTCTGTGCAAACAGGTACTCCAGTCCTATCTTCTCACCTGAAATTGGTAAAATGCATGTTTGACACTGTGAAAATACTAATGGCCTGCATGTTTGCTGACACAGTACACGTATTGCACAAGTACTTACCAGTGTACTTCATGGGAGGTCTGAAGTTGACAATCAACTTGCGGTCAAGCAACTTCAGACTGAGCTCGTTGACCGTGCTCTGCATCTGGCCAGAGTAGTTGCTGTCGCCGGTGGTCACAAGCTCGCGGTCTTCGTTCCACCGCATCAGTCCGTCCAGAAGGTACGACTGGAAGTGGGTGTCCGAGGCTGTGGTACCGGGGATGAACTTTGCCAAGTGGTTGTGGAAGGACTCCAAGGAGACCGAACCACGAGCGCACCTGTACTTGCAAAGTACCACCCCCGCCTTCTTGGCCGTACCAGTCACGGTGTAGAGCGAGATGCCCTCTGGGTCTTGTATGCACTGGACATGCTTCCGCTGCTTGGCCCAGACTTCAGTCATCACTTCAGTATCAAACAGTGGAACCCCAACGGTGTCCCTCCCTTCGTCCCCCATGAAGGTCTGAATGAGCTCATCTGAAAGAACAATGTCCGTAATGTTTACTATTCTTAGATAAAACAAAGAAAGCAGTAAGTCAACAGCCACTGTCAACACGCCACACAATGCTTACCAATCAGGCGCGTGGTCTCTTCCGTCCCCCTTGTGCGCCGGCGACAATAGGTGGCAAGCTCTGTCTTTGTCAGCCATCGCACTATGTCGTCTCGGGTGGGGTCAGTGACGTGGCGAGTGATGAGCTCGAGTCGCTTGGCTTCCCGCAACATGTCCAAGTCTTCCGCGCTCCACTCAAAGATGGCCTTCGAGAGACGCGACATGAAGACTGGGTACAGGATGTGCGCGTCTGTAGAGCAGCCGAGGGAGAAGCGCCGCATGAAGTGCCAGATGTCTAGCCTCATGATCATGTTCGGCCAGGCGTAGAACAACTTGCGCAGCAAAGAGTCCCCACAGCAGTCTCTGTCCACATACATGACCTGTGGCGGCGGTTGCCCAGCCCTGTCGTACCGGTCGACCAGTCCGGCAATCATGGGTCCGAGCCCGATTCCCTCCGCGCATGTCATGACGCACATGAGAACCTGGCCCTTCTCGTTGCCGACGTTGGTGGCCCATGTGGCGGTGCCTCTGGTCTGACCCATCAGCTTCTTGGTGACCTATTTGGTAATATAAGACACAAGTGTTGTTAATATCTGGGCACGGTCTAAAAGGTGATGCTTTTTTGCATTTGCTACACAGTTTAAATATAAAGTTACATAGTCTTAAGCACCTTTTTGGTTGAGTCGATCTTCAGGATTCTGCCAAAAGTAGACGTGATGGCCGCCTTGACTGCATCCACCCTGGCCATGATGTCATTGCAGTAGACCGACCTCAACCAGGACGCAGACGGAACCTCGGGCTGTGCGGGTGGCTCACGGATGGACTGTCGGCTAACAAGCTTGGAGTTAAAGATGGACTCGCAGTCACTTAGGTAGTGCGCTGCTTTCCGCATCCACTCCTGGCTGTGTTCCTCCACAAGCTTGCGCCGAAGCTGCGCTGCACTGTTGCCAAGACCCCGCGTCCGCATAAGGGTCACAACACTGATATCACATGCGTACCTGCAACAATACGTAAATGTTGAGGAACACTAGAGAAAGATAATATGTACAGCGTTAAAGTACACTATGCTGAGTGAAAAGGATAGTTTTAACTGTCACGTGTACTTACTTGTAGGTAAGCAGCACAGGAAACAGTTGTTGGTGGGATGTGTCCAGCTGGTTGAGGATGGCCTGGCTCCAGCTGAGAAGTCGCTTCTGGCAGCCTTTACACTGCAACTCCTCTGTCACACAGTAATAATAGCCAGTGAGCCCCAAGACCTCGCGGACATGTTCATATGGACCAGCGGACACCATCTCCTTACGACAGCTTGGGCATTCAAAGCGCGTCCTCCAGAGACGACGCGGCATCCAGCACAGGAGGGTGTGGCCAAAGTACCGGTCAACATTTGGCAGGCCAGTGTTGACACTTGCCGGCTGTGGTGGGTAGTACCACAACTGGCTGACATTCACCTCAATCCTGCCCTGGGCATTGTGCGTGACAACTGCCTTGGAGACCCACGAGTGGTCCACGGCGGGAAGGTTCCGCTTCCAGTCGCCAGGGAGTGGACAGGGGTCTATTTCTTAATAAGTTAGTAAACACAAATTTGCCGTTGAATCAACACCATGTTTTGTTATTCAATGCATGCAAATTCATTTCTAAGTGAGTAAGTGTGTTAATAATGTTAGTATTAACCCTTTCAGTGCGGGAACCGAATTTTGAAGGCCTTTGCAAAAAGTTTGGATCCAGATGAGACGCCACAGAACGTGGCGTCTCATCAGAATCCAAACTGTTTGCAATTCTGATAGTATTCTGTGAAAAAAAAATCGAAGAAAATGCTAATTTTAGAAATTCAGCAGACGACATTTTAGCAGACGACAAATTTCCCAGCATGCAAAGGGTTAAATATGCTTGAAGCTTAACAAAGTAAAGCCATAATGCCAGGAAGACACACATATACAGGTGCTACTAGCCCAAATACACTATAAGCGAAGAAAAGAGAAGAAGGAATATATAGCAGAAAGCATAATCACCACAACCAGTCTTACCGGCTTATCCATGTTCAACTAAAATGCAGAAAAGAAACCTGTGTTCAATATAATTAACTGAAACGTTCATATAGCAACAATTTTATAATAACAGCAATAACTATCAATCAATGCTAATGCATACCTGGCTGCTTCAGAATACTCGCAAGGCTAACTTCCTTCCGCAACTCTGTCGCAGTTGAGAGCGGCACATCTTTTGCCGGGACAACAGGGGCAGACTCTGTCGCAGTTGAGAGCGGCACATCTTTTGCCGGGACAACAGGGGCAGACTTGGTCGCAGAAGCCTGCGACTCGGCTGCAACGGCTGCTTCCACCAGCTCCGAATCGCTGTCATCGCCAAGAGAGGTTGTCGTTGCTGTTAATTAAATAACATACCACTGCAAGGTGATGCATTTTAAACATACGTACACACAAATACTCATTATGCCTTTACATTTACTGCTTTTTACCTGTCACAGTAGCTGTAGCCTTGGACTTCTGTAGCTTCTGAACAACTGCCTTGGGGCTGAGGGATGAAGCCAACAGTGATGCAGCCGAGACCTTCTTCTGGGAAAGCGCCATGTCCGCCTTCCTCCGCATCTCGTCCCCCTTCTGCTTGATGGCCAGTCTGCCGTCGGGGAAACCTTGCAGATAGGCCTGTGTAAAGTGAAAATATGAAGCATTATGAAAACTATTTACACATTAGTTGTAAACATTGTATCACAAAGAAATGCAACTATATTCACCTTCAGTAGATGCTTATTATGATTCATGGGGTTGTCGCCAGTGTTTCCGCCTTCCAGTTCCATCTGGTTGACGAGATAGGCAGCATAGCTGATGTCATTCTCTGCCAACCAGTGAAATGTCTGTCCCTGGTACTGACCAACCTGAAGCTCATGATAGCCCAACAGGGTAAACCTGTCAGGATTGGGCCGCCCGTCCTTCTGTGCGGCGTTCTCCGCATCCTTCCGCACTTGCTCGGAGGTCTTGCATAGGGACCTGGGCTTGGTAAACCTCTGAGCCTTGATGGCCTTGGCTGCCTCAGTTGGGGCTAAGATGATGTACCCATTCCCATGCTTCCTGACTTTGGGGATATTCTGCATGTCTGTCAAGAAAAAACACTCTAAAAAAGGGTTTTAGTGTTATCATACAGCACATTTACGGTTGAAAAATATAAGTGAACGTGCATTCTACAGATATCCACCTGAAATGTTAGCTGACAACGGATTCAGGCCTTAAAAACATGTTTTTAATGATTGGAAAATTCAATGCAAACATCGGTGGGTGGGGTAAAATTGACAGCATCGATTTTCTGCCGAAATACGCATGCAATGGAAAAATCAACGAACACGCATTCATTTTACACTAAACCGGTTGGATTAATACCAATGAACATGCAGTACGAGTCGTAATAATCGAAAAACTTGTCCTGAAAAATATTTGGAATTTTCGTGTAAACAATCTCCCGCTTAGAAGTAGGTCATGCGAAATTTTCATATATTGACTATTGCGATGGCGATTTCCTACCTGATGTAGATATATCCCAATGAAAAGCACTTATTTAAATCGAAGTTTATGCAAAATAACAAATTAAAGACACTAAATAATCGCTAAAATCGCTCTATGAAATCCAAGATGGCTGCGCCCTTGAAACAAGCGAATACGTCACGAGTCACGCGCCTAAAGCGTGCAGTTTCATTGGTCGAAAGTTGGATCAAAGTTGGAACAAATGGAACCGTATTAGCCAATCAAGATGGAGCATTGTTCCATCTTTTGGGGAGAAGATTAGAACGTCCCCTGCGCAAGGATGACACGCAAATTCGTGAAGCGTTCCATATTTTTTAGAACAAACAATATATTTAGACTCGGGTGCCTAGCTGCCACCAAGGTATTTGTATTGACACATTATCGCATATCCTGAATTAACAGGACTTCAGAAATAAGTCTATAGACTCATTGAATGTTCCACTGCACGGAAATCTTTAGTAAAAGGCGAAATTTTTCTCTTTTTCATAAAATTTATTTATCACATAATTGGGGTGTAAAACGCCCCAAGTATCCGCTTAAAAGAAATTAAATGATTTCATACAGTACAAGGTGACTTTAAATAATATTTAACAATAGTAAGGAAAGAAGAAAACTAATTATTTTATAATTGATTAATAAACACAGTCTTTTTACCGTCTGCACGTTTTATGTGTTAATATATAATTTGTAACAGTCTGTTCACGTCTGCACGTAGATAATGAAATAGATATATAGAATTATAGAAATAGTGAAACGGTTTTAACAAATAAAAAGTCACCGACCTAAATGTAGCGGATCTTAATTAGTAAAATGATAAAGAGGTTGTTTTTATTTAATATAAATGCTAACAAATCACACTTCAAAAAAAAAAAAAAAAAAGAAAAAAGGTGCTCCCAGCGAACCACCCCAGGTCATGCCCGAGCACCCCCCGTGATGGTCCGCCAGGAACATGTCAAGAAGTCTACAGCTGAAACCAGATGATGGAGCTGAAGCACGTGAGAGCCTTCGGTACCACTCCTCACCCGCCCCAGCCCCACCATCAGGCCAAGCCGGAAATAATTATGTAACAATAAATGTATATTAACGAATAAATTGGAATAAGCCTCTTTACTTAAGGAAAGGTTAGTCAAGTATCCTATGACCTACATGAATGAAAATGTGTTAATGGTATGTCGAAATACATAGTGATGAAAAATGAGTGATAATGAAGTTCAATGAGTGAAATGAGATGAGCCCAACACTGGGTTACATAATATATGAAACAATGATTGAAATGATTCATAGGAATACTGATGATAAAAGAGATGATGCAATAATACAATTTACAATATACAATTCACAAAAACTTCTTCACACAAAATTAACACTGTCACGTTCCCTCTCTGATCCAGGATGACAACCCGAGTAACAGCCACTAACGGCCCCGCAGCTGCCATCCTGAAATCAGAGAGAAAACACAAAACAGCAGAGAGAAACTTAATATACATATTTCAATCATAACACTAAATGTTAGCATAAATTGCAGGATTCAAGTCTAATCTAAACTCAACTTTTTTATTTGCATTAACGTCACAATAATTACCCCATATTAATTCAAATTTCTCAGATGGAAATCTTTCAAAATCTAATAAAATGCGATATTTTAATCTATAAATAAGTTTGCAAATGAGATCAAATGGACTAAACAGTTTTTTGTCAAATTTTACATCATTTCTAGTTCTCCAAATTATTTGTCTTGACTCCGACAGCAGAATAAGAAAAACATAATTAATTTCCTTATCATATGAATTATCAACATTAAGATAATGAAATTGTTTGAGAGACAGTTTATGATTGTCTGCAGTTAATACATGCATTAAGAATAATACGACTTTATTTATAGATGTAGAAATATAACACTCAACAAATAAATGATCTATAGTTTCTGGTTTCGAACAAAATGTGCATTTACTAGATCTTATCATATTTCTCGAAAAAAGATATTGGTTGGTTAAAAGAGCATTATGAACAATGGAAAAACATGTGTTCCTACACTCAGGATCTACTGCACTTGAAAAGACATTTTTAAAGCTATTATTAAAATCTACAGATTTACAATCCCTTACACATTTTGGTTCAATATTCATATTTTCAATAAAGTAATTATAAATCTCTTTAACAGTCCAGAGAGAATTAATATTTGATTTACAGTTATCTACAAAATCTGTAAATACACTTAAACATTTAACATAAAAAGGGGGAATAATTTCACTATGAGGAATATTATTAGATGCAATTGAAGGATTATATTTCTTCAATTGCAAACCTGTCCAATAAACAGCAAATTCTACCCAAGGAGTATTGTAGTTATTAATTATTTTAAAAATATGACATAGATAGAATGAATGGATTTTTAATTCTAAATTTGGAACATTAAGTCCACCTTTTAACATGTGTGAATACAATGTTTTGCGGGATATAGGCTCTAATTTTCTGCCCCATATAAAGTTGAAGCAACGTTTTTGAAACATGTTTATATAATGACTAGGTACAATTTGAGCTTGTATAAAATATATAAGTTTTGAAAATACAAATGTGTTCAAAATCGAACTTTTACCCTTATACGATTTACCACGAGATTTCCATAAATTAAGAATTCTTTCAAAATTAGATAATAAATCATGAAATAAATCATCATCTGTTAAATCATAACCAAACCTGTAACCTAATAACTTGCAATTTTTTCCCCAAGAAATGCCGAAAGGATGATCAGACCTTGACTTCCATTTCCCCAAAAACATTCCACAGCTTTTCTTATAATTTACCCTTGAACCCGAAACCTTTTCAAAGTCTGACACATGTTTAAAAAATAAGGAAATTGACTTTTCATCTGATAGACAGGTGGTATTGTCATCAGCATAAAGGGACATTTTCACATGAAACTTTCCACCAGGAGTTTTGATACCATTTATATGTGGGTCATCTTGAATAACCTTAGCAAAGGGCTCTAAACATAAAACATAAAGGAGAGGTGATAAAGAACAGCCCTGACGGACTGATCTTGTCAATGCAAATGGCTCAGAAATATGTCCATTTACAATGACAGATGACCTTATGTCTTGATACAAGACCTTAATCCAATGTATAAAAGAGTCATTAAAGCCAAATGATTGAAGAGTGCTAAACAGAAAAGGCCATGACACACGGTCGAAGGCCTTCTCCTGGTCCAAGCAGATAAAACAAGCTGTTAGGTTTTTCTGCTCGACATAACTTATTATATTACGAAGTAAATGAATATTATCAAAAATAGTCCTCCCAGGTATTGAACATGTTTGAGTTATTCCAATAATAGAGGGCAAAACCTTTCCTAATCGTGTGGCCAAAACCTTTGACAAAATCTTCCTATCAATATTCAAAAGTGAAATTGGTCTATAATTTTTAACAGATGTTTTATTACTGTTATCTTTGCAAAGTAATGTTATATAAGATAATTTTTGTGATTCTGACATATGGCCAGATTCAAAACACGTATTAAATAAATACAATAAAATATCACCAAACAGATGAAAGAATTTAACATATATCAAAGAAGTAAGTCCATCACTTCCTGGAGACTTAGTATGATCCATTTCCTTTAATGTAGAGAAAATCTCATCTAGAGTAAGAGGTTGTCTTAACATAGCATTATCATCATTGGAAATTTTAGGTAGGTTATTTAAAAACTTAGAGTTTAAAGAAGGGTCAACAGGTTCATCAGTATACAAATTTTCATAAAATGAATGAAAAGTTTTTAAAATATCATGTGATGATTTCTTGTCCATACCATCATCTATTATATGAGTTATAGTTTTATTAATACCATTTTGAAATTCTTTATCATGAAAATAATTTGAAGCATTTTCATTGCTATTCAGCATATTAATTTTGCTTCTTATGTAGGAACCATCATATATTTTATTTTGTAAATTTTCAAGTTGATTTTTTATATTAATTTTTTCTTCAATATCTTGTGAATTATGGTAAGTTTTAATTAATAGTTTTATTTCTTTGTATGCATTAGATTTCTTTGATTTAGAGTAATCAATACAAAGTTCTTTTATTTTATTTTTAATTCCATCCCACCAATCTAAAGTAATATCTTCCGTTCTACTTATTATTTTAAAATAAAACTCAAAGGCTGAAATAAATTCATCATCATTTAAAATTGAATTATTTAATTTCCAATAGGAATTTCCAATAGAAATGGTTTCATTAGAGTTGTTTAAATTAATAATTACATTTACAAAATCATGGTCTGAATAAATGCAAGGTTTAATGGAAGACTCAATACAATTACCAATTAATAAATTCGACACATAAATCCTATCTAGTCTACAACTAATTAATTCTTTTTTAATAGATATTCTACTCCATGTTGTAGTGGTTTGTTTAGGATACAAATGTCTAAAGACATCTTTTAATTTATATTTATCAATTATATGTTTGAAAACAGCACAGCCAATAGGAAGTCTATCAGTATCTCCCCCTGATTTATCTAACTTAGGATTCAGAACAAAATTGAAATCTCCAATAACAACTAGATGATAAGAACTAACCAAATATTTCTTAATGGCGGAAAAATAATTATTTCTATCTCCAGGGGCATTTGGAGCATAAATATTACATACCCTGAAATTTGTGTTTACAAACTCAACATCTGCATATATAAAACGACCATCATAATCCGTTTGAAAACTATGGCAAATAATATTTTTATCAGTAATAATAGTACAAACACCACATGACTTATTTCCATTTGAAAAACTCCAAATATATTTATAATCTTTGGAGATAAAATTTTCTACATATTTGGCTTTGGAGTAAATGTCTATATGTGTTTCCTGTATACATAAAATGGCAGGCTTATTTTGCAAAATGTAATCTTTAATATACTGCTGTTTCTTTCTGGATCTAAATCCATTTATGTTAATGCTATGTATTATTAAAGACATTCTTGTAAGTTTTGAAATAATCTAAAAATAATTACTTGCACAATGAACGACACCAACGTTTTAAAAACGTTAGTTATTTTTAGAACACTATCCATTACACCGAAACATACAGGACAGACATTACATGAGCTAGAAATAATCGAGGAAAGTGCATGTACAATTAAAGATGGCTGCGCCCACAAAATAAACGTTATCGTGCATTTAATTCTATTGGAGCAGTGATAATAAACTTTAGCATACGGATAGAAGTGAATCGATAAAGATTTATAGCGAACATTCAGACTACGTGCAAATAAGCAGTCGATAGAAAAATAAAAGCGGGGCGGGATACACGAGCATTGGCAGCTAAGAAATAAAGCAGACGAAATATACTTGTTAGATAAATCGAGACCGTAAGACAACATAGTCTGAAACTGGTTTAAACAAAATGTGTACGAGAAAAACACATATTTGTGATTTAAATGGAGACAAATAATATTGGAAAAACACAAATAAACCATAGCAGACGATAAAAAGTATATCGATAGTAATTTAAAGCATGAAAACAAGCAGTCGACAAATAAATCAAAATGGAGCGGGTTATTCAAGTGTAGAAAATGTACACTCAACAGTGACGGAGTGTATCGACGGTTTAAAACATCTCCAACATGATTTAAACACAATATGCATTTGTAAGATAACATGTATTTAAAAGGGGAGATAATTGTACACTTATTAATAAATGTGTACACACGAAACATGTATTTATACAAACTGATGTCTAGATATGTATCAAATTTTACGGGGATAGTGCAATTTAATACATATACAGTGTATTTATATATACAGATTTTTAAATGTTTTAACATTATTACGGGAAAAGTGCAATGTAATATATAAACACTAAAATAATCAAGTGTGCATATGTATACATGCAGACTGTACAACAAAACTACACAGTTCACACCTACACACATGCTATATTGAATACCGTATAAAATACATGCCAATAAAACAGTAAACACTGTGCAATATATATTCAATATATTCATAAAATGAACTATGTTTTTATTCATGCCATATTTATAAATTTTTACTATGAGTATGAAATATACAAGACCCCATAAAATGGGTTGTTTGGGGGTTATGCAGTATTCAATATCCATAATACTAGCGTGTCGTTTACAGTTCATGGTGTTGTAGTTATCAAAATCATTATGCTAAATCGAAGTCCGTTATTGAAAAAGAGGTATGAAACTAGTACGTATGTGGGGACTGCGCATCCAGGATTCCATCTAAAATGGAATCCTGGGTGAGCATCTCTGAGGCATCCAATCCAATGTCCCCGGGTGGCTCACGGCCACTTGCCACCTTATTCCGGGGCATCGGAGTGAACTCATCCAGGTCTTCAACCTTTCTTTTGGAGCTGGCCATACTCACCTCCATTTGTGAAGGCTCAGCAGGCTGTTCTTCATCATTGTCAACCACGGTTGTAGGAGCTGCTTGTGGTACCTTCTCTTTTGGTATCTGAGATTTCCTTGGACGACGCTTAGCCTGTTGCCAATTCTCGTCTTGTGTGACCACTGTCTGCTCTTGGACATTATCAGTAGCTGATCCTGGTTTCTCGACAGACTTCACGGGTGGCACGTCCTTGGAGACTTCAACTGTCTTCTTCTGCTTCAATCTGTCAGCGTATGTCCCTGATGATTGATCGGTGTCCTTGTAACCTTTATCTGGGCACATTCCCCTGACATGCCCTAATTCTAAACACCTTAGACATAGTGGGGGACGTCCTCTCATTGTCACCAAGGCCTTCGACCCACACTGAAATTTGAGCAAGTGAAGTATGGAAGCCTTTTGTGAGTCTGAAACCTCCATAGTGACAAGGCGAGTACCAGACTGACACTTAAAACCACCTAGTTCATACATTTCATTTTCAATGGTTAAAACTGTTCCATAATTAGAAAAGAGTTCCTTCAAAACAATCTTCTTAGTACAAATGGGCATCCAGTGTACTCTCACTTGTACCACCTGTCTGCCATGTAAAGTTATGTCATAAGACACATCTCGGTATTTAATATGACCATTTGAACTTGTACAAAAAGCTTTGCACTTATCTTCGTCATCAAAAACCACATCGTAATGGCCGCTCCCAGGGGGACCAGACGCAATGGCCACGATGTCCTCGCTGGTCCAGCCTTTCTCCTGGAGGATATTGACGACATGCACCATAGCAGATCCACGTCTTCCCTGGAAGCGGACCGTCCTACTCGCGATATCCGAGTCCACCGTTCGCTCATCCAAAGCGCCAAACACATCAGACATGATTTCAATCTCTTTCAAAAATACTTTTATCTCGCAAGACCCCAGAGCAGAAAAATACGTTTACGGTATTCTCTGCACCAGGTAAGTTTCAATAAAGACTCGAAAGATTTTTTCGTGTTACTGTAGTGAAACCAGAGTTGTTAAAGAGGGAACGCCCGTGCATTGGTTGATGTACTGAACCTGTATATCAGCTCGCAGGTTACGCTCTGCAGTGTTCCGCTACGAACGCCAATCACGAGAGTTCCTATTAAGGTTACAGTATACTAAATAATCGTTTCATGTAGGGCTGTACTCTCTAAAAAAAATATCATAGTTGACAGGAAGGCATGCTTTACACTTTAAACTATCGTTCGGGTTTTATCTTTCGGAGATAATGGTAGGGCATGAATAGGTGTTCACTACTGAATCCCTGAAATATGATAAACTTGAAGACTATAGTAAAGCAGTGCACTGAAAAAGGTTACATTCCACTAAGAAACGGCCGAAAACAAAAGTTGCAAAAACAGTCGATTTTGATTCGTGTCAAGTTCTTGCTTGGTTTGAACATGGCGTACCTTTTGTATTGCATAAATCGATTCCGCTTAGAATGGCCTTTAAGAAAAGGTATTGTTATGGGGTCTCTATGTGCAAAATGTTGCACTTATTTTCGCTTAAAGTTGTCGCGCTTTTACATTGAATTATACAGGGAAACTATTTAGTATATTATGACCGACCTTAATAGTGAAGCCATTGTAAACGCACAGCTATTGGCTGGAAAACGCTATTAATAGTGAAGCTATTGTATACGTACAGCTTTTGTTCGGAAAACACAACACGTCGTGGCTAAAAATAGACTGGTAAAATTAGTACAGTGCGTCGCAATGTTTAACATTTACCATTCACAGCTGCGCTCTTCTGTTCCGTTGCACGCGATTGAAACGATGTCGGCATCTCATTCGCGTATCCTAGTACGCTGCGACCGTAGAAAGCGAATATACACTGCCGGCCGAAATACCTCTAGGTAAGTATCTGAGGCGGAACACACGCATACGGGCATTTTAGCGCGCATTTGAACCTGCAAAAGTGTGCATCAGATAGCAACACATATACAGCATTATGGCAACGTCCTTTTTCGTACTGCTTCGGCAGTACATATACTAAAATTGGAACGATACAGAGAAGATTAGCATGGCCCCTGCGCAAGGATGACACGCAAATTCGTGAAGCGTTCCATATTTTTTAGAACAAACAATGTATTTAGACTCGGATGCCTAGCTGCCACCAAGGTTTATGTATTGACACATTATCGCATATCCTGAATTAACAGGACTTCAGAAATAAGTCTATAGACTCATTGAATGTTCCACTGCACGGAAATCTTTAGTAAAAGGCGAAAGATTTATGCGTGACTGTAGTGAAACCAGAGTTGTTAAAGAGGGAACGCCCGTGCATTGGTTGATGTACTGAACCTGTATATCAGCTCGCAGGTTACGCTCTGCAGTGTTCCGCTACGAACGCCAATCACGAGAGTTCCTATTAAGGTTACAGTATACTAAATAATCGTTTCATGTAGGGCTGTACTCTCTAAAAAAAATATCATAGTTGACAGGAAGGCATGCTTTACACTTTAAACTATCGTTCGGGTTTTATCTTTCGGAGATAATGGTAGGGCATGAATAGGTGTTCACTACTGAATCCCTGAAATATGATAAACTTGAAGACTATAGTAAAGCAGTGCACTGAAAAAGGTTACATTCCACTAAGAAACGGCCGAAAACAAAAGTTGCAAAAACAGTCGATTTTGATTCGTGTCAAGTTCTTGCTTGGTTTGAACATGGCGTACCTTTTGTATTGCATAAATCGATTCCGCTTAGAATGGCCTTGAAGAAAAGGTATTGTTATGGGGTCTCTATGTGCAAAATGTTGCACTTATTTTCGCTTAAAGTTGTCGCGCTTTTACATTGAATTATACAGGGAAACTATTTAGTATATTATGACCGACCTTAATAGTGAAGCCATTGTAAACGCACAGCTATTGGCTGGAAAACGCTATTAATAGTGAAGCTAT
>NC_068359.1:94028388-94040888 GCF_020536995.1 Dreissena polymorpha | reverse complement strand
TGTCGCGCTTTTACATTGAATTATACAGGGAAACTATTTAGTATATTATGACCGACCTTAATAGTGAAGCCATTGTAAACGCACAGCTATTGGCTGGAAAACGCTATTAATAGTGAAGCTATTGTATACGTACAGCTTTTGTTCGGAAAACACAACACGTCGTGGCTAAAAATAGACTGGTAAAATTAGTACAGTGCGTCGCAATGTTTAACATTTACCATTCACAGCTGCGCTCTTCTGTTCCGTTGCACGCGATTGAAACGATGTCGGCATCTCATTCGCGTATCCTAGTACGCTGCGACCGTAGAAAGCGAATATACACTGCCGGCCGGAAATACCTCTAGGTAAGTATCTGAGGCGGAACACACGCATACGGGCATTTTAGCGCGCATTTGAACCTGCAAAAGTGTGCATCAGATAGCAACACATATATACAGCATTATGGCAACGTCCTTTTTCGTACTGCTTCGGCAGTACATATACTAAAATTGGAACGATACAGAGAAGATTAGCATGGCCCCTGCGCAAAGGAAGGAGCGCAATCTTCTCCCCAGCCGTTCCAATTTAAAAAAACGCAAATAAGGGGCCATAAAAAAACGCAGAAAACGCCCGAAAAAAAGGCGTTTGCGGAACGTTGTCGACAGGGCCATAGTAAATCGCGTCGTAAAAACCGCTTATCGACAGGGCTTTTGTCGATTTTGATTTTCAGGAAAAACGGCGGGAAAAATGACCGATTTTACACACCGAGGCCCTTTCACGGCGTATAAAATCGGAACCACTTGGCCGATTTGGATGTAACTTGGCAGTTATATAGATAATGGGCCAAACAAGCTTTAAAATGGACGCTTTTGGACATGACTGCGTAAAACATTCATAATTAACAGCACAAAATGGGTCATCTTTTACAAAAAATGTCAACTTTAAGTGGCATTTAAATGACTTTTAGACCTCAAAGAGTTGCAAATTTTTAATATTCTGCACATTTCGACTAGTTGTTTTACAAATCTAGAAGCATTTATGCTTGGGATGTATATAAACCATGTTATTCAATGTCAAAATTGGCCAAAAATCACAATAAAGTCCCCAAAATGGCTAAGCAGCAAAATCGGAACCACTGGGTCAAATCAGCTGAAACTTGGCAGTATTATAGATTATGGTCCAAACAAGCTACAAAATGAGCGCTTTTGGACCTGACTGCGTAAAACATTCATTATTTACAGAATAAAATGGGTCATTTTTTACAAACAAGGTCAACTTTAAGTGGCATTTAAATGACTTTTAGACCTCAGAGAGTTGCCAATTTTTAATAATTTGCACACTTCGACTAGTTTTTTTTAACAAATTTATAAGCATTTATGCTTGGGGTGTATATAAACCCTGTTATTCAATGTCAAAGTTGGCCAAAAAATCACAATAAAGTCCCCAAAATGGCTAAGCAGCAATGCCCCTTTAACAGTATTCCTTATATTGAATTGTACTGTTTAAATATATAACTAAGTATATTTAATCATAATGGCCCAGTATTTCACACTTGATAGGTCACTGCTGGGGTTTGAACCCAGAACTCATCTCACATAGTAAGAAGCGTTTTGCAATTAAACTACAATGACTGTATCGTGTGAATTGGAGCCGAATCTGCTGAAACTTGGCTTATTTTAGATTATGGTCCAAAACAAGCTACACAATGAGTGCTTTTGGACCTGACTGCGTAAAAACATTGATAATGGACAGCACAAAATGGGTCATTTTCTACAAAAAATGTCAACTTTAAGTGGCATTTAAATGACTCTTAGACATAAGAGAGTTGCAAATTTTTAATGTTCTGCTCGCTTCGACATGATTTGGAACAAATTTAGAAGCATTTATGCTTGGGGTGTATATAAACCCTGTTATTCAATGTCAAATTTGGCCAAATATCACAATAATGTACTAGAAATGGCTAAGCAGCAATGCCCTTTAACAGTATTCCTTATATTGAATTGTACTGTTTAAATAGATAACTGTGTAAATTTAATCATAATGGCTCTGTATTTCACACTTGATATGCCACTGCTGTGGCTTGAACTCAGAACTCATTTCACATAGTAAGATGCCTTTTGCAATTAAACTACAATGACTGTATCGTGTGAAGTGGAGCCGAATCTGCTGAAACTTGGCCTTATTATAGATTATGGTACAAACAAGCTACAGAATGAGCCCTCTTGGACTTGATTGCGTAAAACTTTGATAATAGACAGCACAAAATGGGTCATTTTCTACAAAAAATGTCTTTAAGTGGCATTTTAATGACCTTTAGACATCAGAGAGTTGCAAATACAGTCCCAAAAATGGCTAAGCAGCAATGCCCCTTTAACATTATTACTTATATTTTATTGTATTGTTTAAATAGATAACTGTGCATATTTGATTTTTAATATTTTGCATACTTTGACTTGTTTACAAGTTTAGAAACATTTATGCTTGGAATGTATATAAACTCTGTTATTCAATGTCAAAGTTGACCAAAAATCACAATATAGTCCCAAAAATGTTTAAGCAGCAATGCCCCTTTAACACTATTACTTATATATAATTGTACTGTTTAAATAGATAACTCTGTTTATTTAATTTTTAATATTATGCACACTTTGACTAGTATTTTACAAATTTACAAACATTTGTGCTTTGGATGTATATAAATCCTGTTATTCAATGTCAAAATTGGCCAAAAATCACAAAATAGTCCCAAAAATGGCTAAGCAGCAATGCCCCTTTAACATTATTACATATTTTGAATGGTACTGTTTAAAAAGATAAATGTGTTAGATTTAATCATAATGGCTATGTATTTCACACTTGATAGGCCACTGCTGGGGCTTGAACCCAGAACTCATCTCACATAGTAAGATGCGTTTTTCAATTAAACTACAATGACTGTATCGTGTGAAGTGGAGCCAACATACACCCACATAAGTGAAAAAAATCTGTATGTGCCCAAATAACAATAGATGAATGCATATTAGGCTTCAATGTTGCTTATACCATGACTACTGGTTCATTAGTTGCCATTTTTATTAATATATATGCCAAATTTATTTAAATAGACTTGAAAATGTGTGTCAGCTGGTAGTTAATAAGAAAAAATCTGCATTTTTATGTAGGGTGCTAACACAGTAAAATTGTATGTGCCCAAATCATAACAGATGAATGCATATTAGGCTTCAATGTTGCTTATTCTATGACTACTGGTTCATACGATGCCATTTTTATTAATATATATGTCGGCTAGGTACCAAATAAGAAAAAAAATCAGCATTTGTATGTAGGGTTTTCACACAGTTAAATTCTTTGTGCCCAAATAATAACAGATAAAGGCATATAAGGCTTCAGTGTAGCTTATACTATGACAACTGGTTCATATGACGCCATTTTTATTAATATATATGCCAAATTTAATGAAAAACACTTGAAAATATGTGTCGGCTGGTAACAAATATTAAACAAATCAGCAATTTTATGCAGGGTCAGTAATTTTTACCTGTCGCAGTAACTGTAGCCTTGGATTTCAGTGGCTTCTGAACAACCGCTGCGGGGCTGAGGGAAGAAGCCACCAGTGATGCAGCCTAGACCTTCTTTTTCTGTGACAGCGCCATGTCTGCCTTCCTCGGCATCTCATAACCTTCCTGCTTGATGGCCACTCTGCCGTTCGGGGAGCCTTGCTGATAGGCCTTTATAAAGTGGAAATAAGAAGCATACTCAAAACGAATAGATGCCCTTTATACATAAGTTGTAAACATTTGATCATTTGGGGATATTTTACATGTCTATAAAATATTTATTTTTTTAACAAAGGGTTTTTATGTTATCATACAGCAATTTTACGGTTGTAACATATAAGTAAACGAGAATTCTACTGATATCCACCTGAAAACAGTAGCTGACAACGGGTTCAGACCTTAAAAACATGTTTTTAATGGTTTGACATTTCAATGCAAACATTGGTGGGTGGGGTAAAATTGACAGCATCGGTTTTCTGCCGAAATACGCATGCAATAGAAAAATCAATGTACACCCATTCATTTTACACTAAACTGGTTCGATTAATACCAAAGAACACGCTGTACGAGTCGTTATAATAGAAAAACTTGTCCTGAAAAATATTTGGAATTTTCGTGTAAACAATCTCCCGCTTAGAAGTAGGTCATGCGAAATTTTCATATAATGACTTTTGCGATGGCGATTTCTTACCTGATGCAGATATATCCCAATAAAAGGCACTGATTTAAATCGAAGTGTATGCAAAATAACGAAAGAAAGACACTAAATACCGCTAAAATCACTCTATGAAATCCAAGATGGCGGCGCTCGTGAAACCAAGCGAATACGTCACGAGTCACGCGCCAAAAGCGTCCAGTTTCATTGGTCGAAAGTTGGATCAAACTTGGAACACATGGAACCGTATCAGCCAATCAAGATGGAGCGTTGTTCCATGTTTTGGGGAGAATATCACTCCGTCCCCTGCGC
Organism: Dreissena polymorpha; assembly: GCF_020536995.1. Lineage (NCBI taxonomy): Eukaryota > Metazoa > Mollusca > Bivalvia > Myida > Dreissenidae > Dreissena > Dreissena polymorpha. The sequence goes on along the minus strand of NC_068359.1, from coordinate 94,036,385 downwards.
AAGGATGACACGCAAATTCGTGAAGCGTTCCATATTTTTTAGAACAAACAATATATTTAGACTCGGATGCCTAGCTGCCACCAAGGTTTATGTATTGACACATTATCGCATATCCTGAATTAACAGGACTTCAGAAATAAGTCTATAGACTCATTGAATGTTCCACTGCACGGAAATCTTTAGTAAAAGGCGAAAGATTTATACGTGACTGTAGTGAAACCAGAGTTGTTAAAGAGGGAACGCCCGTGCATTGGTTGATGTACTGAACCTGTATATCAGCTCGCAGGTTACGCTCTGCAGTGTTCCGCTACGAACGCCAATCACGAGAGTTCCTATTAAGGTTACAGTATACTAAATAATCGTTTCATGTAGGGCTGTACTCTCTAAAAAAAATATCATAGTTGACAGGAAGGCATGCTTTACACTTTAAACTATCGTTCGGGTTTTATCTTTCGGAGATAATGGTAGGGCATGAATAGGTGTTCACTACTGAATCCCTGAAATATGATAAACTTGAAGACTATAGTAAAGCAGTGCACTGAAAAAGGTTACATTCCACTAAGAAACGGCCGAAAACAAAAGTTGCAAAAACAGTCGATTTTGATTCGTGTCAAGTTCTTGCTTGGTTTGAACATGGCGTACCTTTTGTATTGCATAAATCGATTCCGCTTAGAATGGCCTTTAAGAAAAGGTATTGTTATGGGGTCTCTATGTGCAAAATGTTGCACTTATTTTCGCTTAAAGTTGTCGCGCTTTTACATTGAATTATACAGGGAAACTATTTAGTATATTATGACCGACCTTAATAGTGAAGCCATTGTAAACGCACAGCTATTGGCTGGAAAACGCTATTAATAGTGAAGCTATTGTATACGTACAGCTTTTGTTCGGAAAACACAACACGTCGTGGCTAAAAATAGACTGGTAAAATTAGTACAGTGCGTCGCAATGTTTAACATTTACCATTCACAGCTGCGCTCTTCTGTTCCGTTGCACGCGATTGAAACGATGTCGGCATCTCATTCGCGTATCCTAGTACGCTGCGACCGTAGAAAGCGAATATACACTGCCGGCCGAAATACCTCTAGGTAAGTATCTGAGGCGGAACACACGCATACGGGCATTTTAGCGCGCATTTGAACCTGCAAAAGTGTGCATCAGATAGCAACACATATATACAGCATTATGGCAACGTCCTTTTTCGTACTGCTTCGGCAGTACATATACTAAAATTGGAACGATACAGAGAAGATTAGCATGGCCCCTGCGCAAGGATGACACGCAAATTCGTGAAGCGTTCCATATTTTTTAGAACAAACAATATATTTAGACTCGGGTGCCTAGCTGCCACCAAGGTTTATGTATTGACACATTATCGCATATCCTGAATTAACAGGACTTCAGAAATAAGTCTATAGACTCATTGAATGTTCCACTGCACGGAAATCTTTAGTAAAAGGCGAAAGATTTATGCGTGACTGTAGTGAAACCAGAGTTGTTAAAGAGGGAACGCCCGTGCATTGGTTGATGTACTGAACCTGTATATCAGCTCGCAGGTTACGCTCTGCAGTGTTCCGCTACGAACGCCAATCACGAGAGTTCCTATTAAGGTTACAGTATACTAAATAATCGTTTCATGTAGGGCTGTACTCTCTAAAAAAAATATCATAGTTGACAGGAAGGCATGCTTTACACTTTAAACTATCGTTCGGGTTTTATCTTTCGGAGATAATGGTAGGGCATGAATAGGTGTTCACTACTGAATCCCTGAAATATGATAAACTTGAAGACTATAGTAAAGCAGTGCACTGAAAAAGGTTACATTCCACTAAGAAACGGCCGAAAACAAAAGTTGCAAAAACAGTCGATTTTGATTCGTGTCAAGTTCTTGCTTGGTTTGAACATGGCGTACCTTTTGTATTGCATAAATCGATTCCGCTTAGAATGGCCTTTAAGAAAAGGTATTGTTATGGGGTCTCTATGTGCAAAATGTTGCACTTATTTTCGCTTAAAGTTGTCGCGCTTTTACATTGAATTATACAGGGAAACTATTTAGTATATTATGACCGACCTTAATAGTGAAGCCATTGTAAACGCACAGCTATTGGCTGGAAAACGCTATTAATAGTGAAGCTATTGTATACGTACAGCTTTTGTTCGGAAAACACAACACGTCGTGGCTAAAAATAGACTGGTAAAATTAGTACAGTGCGTCGCAATGTTTAACATTTACCATTCACAGCTGCGCTCTTCTGTTCCGTTGCACGCGATTGAAACGATGTCGGCATCTCATTCGCGTATCCTAGTACGCTGCGACCGTAGAAAGCGAATATACACTGCCGGCCGAAATACCTCTAGGTAAGTATCTGAGGCGGAACACACGCATACGGGCATTTTAGCGCGCATTTGAACCTGCAAAAGTGTGCATCAGATAGCAACACATATATACAGCATTATGGCAACGTCCTTTTTCGTACTGCTTCGGCAGTACATATACTAAAATTGGAACGATACAGAGAAGATTAGCATGGCCCCTGCGCAAAGGAAGGAGCGCAATCTTCTCCCCAGCCGTTCCAATTTAAAAAAACGCAAATAAGGGGCCATAAAAAAACGCAGAAAACGCCCGAAAAAAAGGCGTTTGCGGGCCGTTGTCGACAGGGCCATAGTAAATCGCGTCGTAAAAACCGCTTATCGACAGGGCTTTTGTCGATTTTGCTTTTCAAGAAAAAAGGCGGGAAAAATGCCCTATTTTGCGCACCGAGGTTCTTTGAGGGCGTATAAAATCGGAACCACGGGGCCGATTTGGATGAAACTTTGCAATTGTATAGATTATGGTCCAAACAAGCTATAAAATGGACGCTTTTATACCTGACTGAGTAAATCATTCATAATTGACAGCACAAAATGGGTCATTTTTTACAGAAAATGTCAACTTTAAGTGGCATTTAAAAGACCTCAGAGAGTTGCAATTTTTTTATATTCTGCACACTTCGACTTGTTTTGCACAAACTTAAATGCATTTATGCTTGGTATGCATATAAACCCAGTTATTTGAATGTCAAAGTCGATCAAAAATCACAATAAAGTCCCAAAAATGGCAAAGCAGCAAAATCGGTATCACTGGGTCAAATCAGCTGAAACTTGGCAGTATTATAGATTATGGTCCAAACAAGCTACAAAATGAGCGCTTTTGGACCTGACTGCGTAAAACATTCATTATTAACAGCATAAAATGAGTCATTTTTAATAAACGATGTCAACTTTAAGTGGCATTTTAATGACTTTTAGACCTCAGAATTTATAATATTCTGCACACGTCGACTATTTTTTTGACAAATTTAGAAGCATTTATGCTTGGGATGTATATAAACCATGTTATTCAATGTCAAAATTGGCCAAAAAATCACAATAAAGTCCCAACAATGGCTAAGCAGCAAAATTGGAACCACTGGGTCAAATCAGCTGAAACTTGGCAGTATTATAGATTATGGTCCAAACAAGCTACAAAACGGGCGCTTTTGGACCTGACTGCGCAAAACATTCATAATTTACAGCATAAAATGGGTCATTTTTCACAAAACAATGTCAACTTTAAGTGGCATTTAAATGACTTTTTGACCTCAGAGAATTGCAATTTTTTATATTCTGCACACTTCGACTATTTTCTTTTAACAAATTCAGAAGCATTTATGCTTGGGGTGTATATAAACCCTGTTATTCAATGTCATAGTTGGCCCAAAAATCACAATAAAGTCCCAAAAATGGCTAAGCAGCAATGCCCCTTTAACAGTATTCCTTATATTGAATTGTACTGTTTAAATATATAACTAAGTATATTTAATCATAATGGCTCAGTATTTCACACTTGATAGGCCACTGCTGGGGCTTGAACCCAGAACTCATCTCACATAGTAGGATGCGTTTTTCAATTAAACTACAATGACTGTATCGTGTGAAGTGGAGCTGAATCTGCTGAAACTTGGCCTTATTATAGATTATGGTACAGACAAGCTACAGAGTGAGCCCTATTGGACCTGATTGCGTAAAACTTTGATAATAGACAGCACAAATGGGTCATTTTCTACAAAAAATGTCTTTAAGTGGCATTTAAATGACTTTTAGACATCGGAGAGTTGCAAATACAGTCCCAAAAATGGCTAAGCACCAATGCCCCTTTAACATTATTACTTATATTTTATTGTATTGTTTAAATAGATCACTGTGCATATTTGATTTTAAATAGTTTGCATACTTTGACTTGTTGTTTACAAATTTAGAAACATTTATGCTTTGAATGTATATAAACTCTGTTATTCAATGTCAAAGTTGACCAACAATCACAATATAGTCCCAAAAATGTTTAATCAGCAATGCCCCTTTAACACTATTACTTATATATATTTGTACTGTTTAAATAGATAACTTTGTTTATTTAATTTTTAATATTCTGCACATTTCGACTAGTTTTTTTACAAATTTAGAAACATTTATGCTTTGGATGTATATATATCCTGATATTCAATGTCAAAAATGGCCAAAAATCACAAAATAGTCCCAAAAATGGCTAAGCAGCAATGCCCCTTTAACATTATTACTTATATTGAATTGTACTGTTTAAATAAATAAATGTGTTATATTAAATCATAATGGCTATGTATTTCACACTTGATAGGCCACTGCTGGGGCTTGAACCCAGAACTCATCTCACATAGTGAGATGTGTTTTTCAATTAAACTACAATGACTGTATCGTGTGAAGTGGAGCCAACATACACCCACATAAGTGAAAACAATCTGTAAGTGCCCAAATAACAATAGATGAATGCATATTAGGCTTCAATGTTGCTTATACTATGACTACTGGTTCATTAAATGCCATTTTTATTAATAAATATGCCCAATTTAATGAAATAGACTTGAATTTGTGTGTCGGCTGGTAGCAAATAAGAAAAAAAATCAGCATTTCTATGTAGGGTGCTAACACAGTAAAATGGTATGTGCCCAAATCATAACAGATAAATGCATATTAGGCTTCAATGTTGCTTATACTATGACTACTGGTTCATATGAAGCCATTTTTATTAATATATATGTCAACTAGGTACCAAATAAGAAAAAAATCAGTATTTTTATGTAGGGTTTTCACACAGTTAAATTATTTGTGCCCAAATAATAACAGATAAATGCTTATAAGGCTTCAATGTGGCTTATACTATGACAACTGGTTCATACGATGCCATTTTTATTAATATATATGCCAAATTTAATGAAATATACTTGAAAACATGTGTCGGCTGGTACCAAATATTAAACAAATCAGCAATTTTATGCAGGGTGAGTGCTTTTTACCTGTCGCAGTAACTGTAGCCTTGGATTTCAGCGGCTTCTGAACAACCGCCGCGGGGCTGAGGGAAGAAGCCACCAGTGTTGCCGCCTAGACCTTCTTCGTCTGTGACAGCGCCATGTCCGTCTTCCTCGGCATCTCATGACCTTCCTGCTTGATGGCCACTCTGCCGTTCGGGAAGCCTTGCTGATAGGCCTTTATAAAGTGGAAATAAGAAGCATTATAAAAACGAATAGATGCCCTTTAAACATAAGTTGTAAACATTTGATCATTTGTGGATATTTTGCATGTCTGTCAAAGAAAAAATTTTCAACAAAGGGTTTTTATGTTATCATACAGCACATTTACGTTTGTAACATATAAGTAAACGAGTATTCTACTGATATCCACCTGGAAACAGTAGCTGACAACGGGTTCAGACCTTAAAAACAAGTTTTTAATGGTTTGACATTTCAATGCAAACATTGGTGGGTGGGGTAAAATTGACAGCATCGGTTTTCTGCCGAAATACGCATGCAATAGAAAAATCAATGTACACGCATTCATTTTACACTAAACTGGTTCGATTAATACCAAAGAACACGCTGTACGAGTCGTAATAATAGAAAAACTTGTCCTGAAAAATATTTGGAATTTTCGTGTAAACAATCTCCCGCTTAGAAGTAGGTCATGCGAAATTTTCATATATTGACTATTGCGATGGCGATTTCTTACCTGATGCAGATATATCCCAATAAAAGGCACTGATTTAAATCGAAGTGTATGCAAAATAACGAATGAAAGACACTAAATACCGCTAAAATCACTCTATGAAATCCAAGATGGCGGCGCCCGTGAAACCAAGCGAATACGTCACGAGTCACGCGCCAAAAGCGTCCAGTTTCATTGGTCGAAAGTTGGATCAAACTTGGAATAAATGGAACCGTATCAGCCAATCAAGATGGAGCGTTGTTCCATGTTTTGGGGAGAAGATCACTCCGTCCCCTGCGCAAAGGAAGGAGCGCAATCTTCTCCCCAGCCGTTCCAATTTAAAAAAACGCAAATAAGGGGCCATAAAAAAACGCAGAAAACGCCCGAAAAAAAGGCGTTTGCGGGCCGTTGTCGACAGGGCCATAGTAAATCGCGTCGTAAAAACCGCTTATCGACAGGGCTTTTGTCGATTTTGCTTTTCAAGAAAAAAGGCGGGAAAAATGCCCTATTTTGCGCACCGAGGTTCTTTGAGGGCGTATAAAATCGGAACCACGGGGCCGATTTGGATGAAACTTTGCAATTGTATAGATTATGGTCCAAACAAGCTATAAAATGGACGCTTTTATACCTGACTGAGTAAATCATTCATAATTGACAGCACAAAATGGGTCATTTTTTACAGAAAATGTCAACTTTAAGTGGCATTTAAAAGACCTCAGAGAGTTGCAATTTTTTTATATTCTGCACACTTCGACTTGTTTTGCACAAACTTAAATGCATTTATGCTTGGTATGCATATAAACCCAGTTATTTGAATGTCAAAGTCGATCAAAAATCACAATAAAGTCCCAAAAATGGCAAAGCAGCAAAATCGGTATCACTGGGTCAAATCAGCTGAAACTTGGCAGTATTATAGATTATGGTCCAAACAAGCTACAAAATGAGCGCTTTTGGACCTGACTGCGTAAAACATTCATTATTAACAGCATAAAATGAGTCATTTTTAATAAACGATGTCAACTTTAAGTGGCATTTTAATGACTTTTAGACCTCAGAATTTATAATATTCTGCACACGTCGACTATTTTTTTGACAAATTTAGAAGCATTTATGCTTGGGATGTATATAAACCATGTTATTCAATGTCAAAATTGGCCAAAAAATCACAATAAAGTCCCAACAATGGCTAAGCAGCAAAATTGGAACCACTGGGTCAAATCAGCTGAAACTTGGCAGTATTATAGATTATGGTCCAAACAAGCTACAAAACGGGCGCTTTTGGACCTGACTGCGCAAAACATTCATAATTTACAGCATAAAATGGGTCATTTTTCACAAAACAATGTCAACTTTAAGTGGCATTTAAATGACTTTTTGACCTCAGAGAATTGCAATTTTTTATATTCTGCACACTTCGACTATTTTCTTTTAACAAATTCAGAAGCATTTATGCTTGGGGTGTATATAAACCCTGTTATTCAATGTCATAGTTGGCCCAAAAATCACAATAAAGTCCCAAAAATGGCTAAGCAGCAATGCCCCTTTAACAGTATTCCTTATATTGAATTGTACTGTTTAAATATATAACTAAGTATATTTAATCATAATGGCTCAGTATTTCACACTTGATAGGCCACTGCTGGGGCTTGAACCCAGAACTCATCTCACATAGTAGGATGCGTTTTTCAATTAAACTACAATGACTGTATCGTGTGAAGTGGAGCTGAATCTGCTGAAACTTGGCCTTATTATAGATTATGGTACAGACAAGCTACAGAGTGAGCCCTATTGGACCTGATTGCGTAAAACTTTGATAATAGACAGCACAAATGGGTCATTTTCTACAAAAAATGTCTTTAAGTGGCATTTAAATGACTTTTAGACATCGGAGAGTTGCAAATACAGTCCCAAAAATGGCTAAGCAGCAATGCCCCTTTAACATTATTACTTATATTTTATTGTAT
>NC_068359.1:94003388-94023388 GCF_020536995.1 Dreissena polymorpha | reverse complement strand
GTTTTCAATCGTAAGTATATCAATTAAATATAAAACAGTTTTGTTTAAAGGGGAGGTAAACAAACAATCTATAAATAAATGTTGGGCAGTTTCGTCACAATTACAAAAAGTACATTTCTTTTTTGCATGGTTAAACTTTTTATCGTATAAATATTTATTTACATACACAACAGAATGCGCTAACCTAAAACAAGTATTCCTACACACAGGATCAACTGCCATGGAAAATATATTTCTAAATGTATTTTTAAAATCAATTAATGGAAATTCTTTATTACATTTTGGAATATATTCATTATTTGGATTTATTAAAAATGTATATATTTCTTTTACAGACCACTGTTTAAAATTTTCAGTTTGAACATCCTTTATAAATTTACGAAATACCCTTAAACATTCAACATAAAAAGAAGGAACAAATTCACTGTGGGGTTCACTGTTACTATGTAATGAAGGATTAAATTTTCTAAGTTGCATACCTATCCAATACCTTGTAAAATATACCCAAGGAGATTTATAATCATTTAACAGTTTAAATAAATGTGATAAATAAAATGCATTAATTCTTTGTTGAACATTAGGTACCCGAAGGCCACCTAAAGTGAAGTCTAAAAATAATGTTTTTCGAGCTATTGGTTCGTAAACACTGCCCCATATAAACTTAAAACAACTTTTTTGTATCATATTAATATAGTGACTCGGAATTGTTTGACATTGAACAAAATAAAGAATTTTTGATAGCACATATGTATTTAAAACAGAACTTTTACCTTTAAAAGATTTACATTTATTACACCACAAATTTAATGTATTTGAGAAATTAATATAAGATTCATTGAACATATCATCATCAGTTAAATCATAGCCAAATTTATATCCAAGTAATTTAACATTTTTTACCCATGATATACCAAATGGATGGTCAGACCTGCTTTTCCACTTACCTAAAAACAATCCACAACTTTTATTATAATTTATTTTAGAACCTGAAACTTTTTGAAAATCAGAAACATGACGAAAGAAATGAAACATAGATTTGTCATCTGTTAATACCGATGTATTATCATCGGCATATAAAGACATTTTAACATGAAATTTATTTCCTGGTGTCTGTATACCATTTATATTGTTATCATCTTGAATTATTTTAGCAAATGGTTCAAGACAAAGTACATATAAAAGAGGTGATAATGAACAACCTTGACGAACAGAACGAAATAATGAGAAAGGATCAGATATATGACCATTAACAATTACAGACGATTTAATATCCTTATATAAAATTTTAATCCAAGTTATGAATGTATCTGAAAAACCAAATGAAACAAGTGTATCATAAAGGTAGGACCATGAAACTCTGTCGAACGCCTTTTCCTGGTCTAGACAAATAAAGCAAGCATTTATATTCTTTTGCTCAACATAATCAATAATGTTTCTAATTAAATGTACATTGTCAAAAATAGAACGACCTGGAACAGAACATGTTTGAGAAATACCAATGATCGAGTCTAAAACCTTACCTAATCTATTTGCTAATATTTTTGATAAAATTTTTCTATCAATATTTAAAAGAGAAATAGGTCTATAATTTTTAACTGATGTTTTATTATTTGGATCTTTGCATAATAATGTAATATAAGATATTTTTTGTGATTCAGACATATGGCCTAAATCAAAACATGTATTGTATAATTGTAATAAAATATTGCCAAATAAATGGAAGAATTTAATGTAAATAAAGGAAGTTAAACCATCACTACCTGGACTTTTAGTGTGATCCATATCTTTTAAAGCTAATTTAATTTCATCTAATGATAAGGGGCTATTTAACATAGTATTATCATCCTTTGATACTTGAGGTAAATTATTAAAAAATTTATCATTAAATGATGCATCTACTTGCTCTTCCGTATACAGTTCTTTATAAAATGTTTTAAATGAATTTAAAATGTCATCAGTTGATTTTTTATCAACTCCACCATCAATAATATGGTGTATAATTTTGTTATTACCATTTTTAAATTCCTTGTTATGATAAAATGTACTAGAGTTTTCATTATTATTTAAAATATGTATTTTACTTCTTATATATGCCCCTTTATATAAATTGTCTTGAAGTTTATTTAATTTATCTTTAATATCGATTTTTTCCGAAATATCAATACAATGTTTATATTGTTTAACTAGTTTTTTGATTTCGTCAAAAGATTTTTTATTTTTTGACTTGCTATAATCAATACAGAAATCTTTAATTTGTGTTTTTAAAATGTCCCACCACTCTAAAGTTATATTTTCAGTTCTACTGATAATTTTAAAATAATATTCAAAAGCAGAGACAAAATCTTCATCTTCAAAAATTGAATTGTTTAATTTCCAGTATGATTTACCAATGTTTATGCTATTAAATGTATTATTATTTTCAAAATTTATAGTTAAACTAACAAAATCATGATCTGAAAATGGACATGGAATAATATCTACGTTTTTACATTGTTCAATAAGTGACTTTTCAATATAAATTCTGTCTAAACGACATGAAATAGATTCTGTTAAACATTTCCTACCCCAAGTTGTTATTACTTTATCTGGATTAAGTTGTCTATAAATATCTGTTAATTTAAATGTTTCAACTATTTGTTTGAAAACTTTACAACCTTTTATTGTATCAATAAATGTACCTCCTATTTTATCTAAGAGTGGGTTTAAAATGAAGTTAAAGTCTCCTAAAATAATTAATTTGTTTGATGACACTAAATAATGTTTAATTGATTCAAAAAAAATATTTCTGTCACCTGGTTTATTCGGTGCATAAATATTACAAATTTTAAAATAATCATTTAAGTATTGTATATCTAAGGAAATGAAACGACCATCAAAATCAATTTGAAATTTAGAACATTTAATATTCGTATCATTTACGATTATACAACATCCGCAAGAAAGGTTATTAGAAAAATTCCATACATAAAAGTATTCTTTTGATATTAAAGTTTCTATTTGTTTCGACATTTTGTAATTATCTACATGGGTTTCTTGTATGCATAATATATTAATTTTATTAATTAAAATGTAATCTTTAATGAAGGTTTGTTTTTTTGTGGATCGAAATCCGTTAATATTTATAGTTTCTATTTTTAACTCCATGTTCTAGTTTATAACTCAGGTTGTAGTTAAAAGAAAAAATGGCGACGTCCATGATTTAGTGTTAGGATAGAAAAACCGATAATAGCGTTTAAAAGATTTAAACCAGGTAGAAAAGAGACTCGGCCAACGATTTTGTAAACTCGCTGTAATGAATATACTACGTACCGAAGTAATGTTGGAAAAAGATAGATGTGCTCATATTTACCACGAGGATATTGGAAAAGGATTAAAGATATATTGTTGCTGTGTATTGTGTTTAAAAAAGGTGTTTTATAATAGATATGGATTGAGTATACATAACGGTGAAAAGTGTTTACACACACTGGCATATGAACGTCCTTTATACGTTTATACAAAATAAAAAATGCATTTATGTTATATAAGATTTTAAAGTAATAGTTTTTAATTGCATATATATACATACTATTTACATAGATTTTATTTATACATATGCTGTATTTTATAACAAAAAGTATACTATATATAATGTGAAGACATGAACTGTTAAATATGCTAATATATCGGACACACAGATTGTCTGTGTGCTCGGTATATAAGCCAACATTATATTTTAAGACATAAAATATAATGGTAAATATACATACAAATGAACTATTTACACTAGGTAATATTAAACATTGATTGTAAACAGTTATTGGTATTTGTAAAAAGGGGTTTATGAAATTGTTATTATATTTTGTAAAAAGGGAGTTTATTCAGCAGGGGTCATAACAAGATCTTGGGAATCTAAATCAATAACTAGTGGGTGTTCTTCCAAATCATCTGGGTCTATATCTAAAACTTTGAACTTGTTCTTAGGCATAGGGGTCATGTCCTCATTGCTATCTGCTTTCCTCCCTCTTTTTGAGCCCCTTACCTCTGTTTCTACATCCATTTCTTGTATATTCTCTCCATTTTTCTTTCTTCCCTGGCTCTTTCCTTTCTTCTTACTCCCCACCGTCTCAAAGCCCTCGTCATCAATCTTCTTCTGTTCTGGTTGGTCTGTATGCTTTTCTGTTTCCTTTCGTTTCTCACCATCTGTCTGTTTCTCTCCGTCTGTCTTTTTCTCTGGTGTATTGTCCTTGTTGTTTTCTGAAACACTTACTTTTTCTTTAAAAATGGCATTGATATTTTGGGGGCAAGTGTTTCGGACGTGCCCAACCTCTTGGCAATAGAGACAAAGGGGCTGCCGTCCCCTCATGGTAATCAAGGCCCTTGTGCCACACTCAAATTGAATTATGTGTGGAATGGACTCCTGCTGAACTCTGTCACACTCCACCGTGACCACACGCACCCCAGAGTGGGTACTAAAATCTCCTATTTTCAAAGAATCATATTCGACCGACATAACAGTTCCAAATTTTTCAAAAATATCAGCTATGACCTTGTCGTTAACGAATGCCGGCAGCCAATGAATTCTACACGATACAATTTGCTTTCCATACTTTACAAATCTGTATTGTACTCCTTGGTGAGACACAGATGATTGCATTTGTATTCTATTTAAAAACGAGATACACTTATCTTTTGTCTTGAAGGTCACATCGTACTGTGAAGATCCGGGAGGTCCAGACGCCAGCCATTCGATGTCAGTATCAGATACGCCATTCTTCATTAAAACGTTTACAACTCCCTGCATACTGCATCCTCGTTTCCCTTGTGCTTTCACTGTCCTCTCCATCGACTCCGTCCGTAAAGAATCTCCTGTCAACGCTGGCATATGCAATACCGTCATCATTCTTAAAGTTCGGAAATCTTTAGTAAAAGGCGAAAGATTTTTTTTTTTTTTTCTTTTTCATAAAACTTTATTCATGACGTACCCTGGGGTGTAGATTGCCCCAGGTACCCGCTAAAAGAACTAAATGTGAAATAACAAATGTATGGTGACTTATTATAATATTTAACAAGATTAACAAAGTTATAAGAAACAAAATTATGTTTTTCACAATTTACAAACAGTCTTTTGCACGTCTGCACGTTTAATTAATATTCAGTCTTTGTTCACATCTGCACGATTATATGATTTTATTGTAAAATTTATATGATGTTATTGTAAAACAGAACACAATGATAGCTTTTAACAAATAAAAGTCACCATCTTAAATTTAAGCGGGTCTTTATTAGTATTGTGTATTGAGTTTATATCCTTGATTATAAAACGAGTAATGTATCCACACTTCCTTATTAATTGTAAAGAATAACGAAAAGAAACATATAAGGTTGTACATTTAAATGAAAAAACTATAATGAAATAAAATGTGGTTCCCAGCGAACCACCTCAGGTCATGCACGGGCACTTCCTGTGATGGTCCGCCAGGATCATGATATATAGTCTACAGCTGCCCTGGATGATGGAGTTGAGGCACGTGACAGCCTTCGGTACAACTACTCACCCGCCTCAACCCCACCATCCAGTTAAGCCTGAACAAGTGTGAAAAAGCATGTATAATATGAAATATATTTTTTGAAATGAAACTCAATACGCAAGAAAGGTTAGTACAGTGTTCCTATGTCCTACATGAATGTAAATGAGGCAATGGTATAGCGTATATACATAGTGATGAAACATGAGTGATAATGAAATTCAATGAATGAAATGAGATGAGCCCATGACCGGGTTACACAGTATATGATATATGATTGAAATGATTCATAGGAACATTGATGATAACAGTGATGATACATATATAAATACATCAATACAAAAACTCATCACACAAATGACACAAAACACTGTATCACTTTGTTGTTCTCTCTCTCTGACCCAGGATGACAACCCGAGCACCGGCTCCCCACATCCTCGCTGCTGTCATCCTGAAATCAGAGAGAAAACGCAACAGCAGAAAACAAGTAAAATATTATAAATATGTTAAGTAATTTTGGTAATCAAGTTCTCTATGAAAAACAATATTTTCATTGGTTGTGTGACATAATCCACCCCAATATAAATAAAAGAAATCCTGTGTTAAGCGATGAAAATCTAATGTAATTCTATATTTTATTCTATTTATAAATTTAATAATTAAGTCTAAGGGAGATAATAATATTTTTTCATGTTTGACGGAATTCCTACATGTCCAAATAATATGTCTTGATTCTGACAAAAATATTAAATATACATATTTTAATTCAATACTTCCAACATTTTTTACATCAAAAAAATGGAACCATTTAGGATTAATATTAATGTTTTCAATCGTAAGTATATCAATTAAATATAAAACAGTTTTGTTTAAAGGGGAGGTAAACAAACAATCTATAAATAAATGTTGGGCAGTTTCGTCACAATTACAAAAAGTACATTTCTTTTTTGCATGGTTAAACTTTTTATCGTATAAATATTTATTTACATACACAACAGAATGCGCTAACCTAAAACAAGTATTCCTACACACAGGATCAACTGCCATGGAAAATATATTTCTAAATGTATTTTTAAAATCAATTAATGGAAATTCTTTATTACATTTTGGAATATATTCATTATTTGGATTTATTAAAAATGTATATATTTCTTTTACAGACCACTGTTTAAAATTTTCAGTTTGAACATCCTTTATAAATTTACGAAATACCCTTAAACATTCAACATAAAAAGAAGGAACAAATTCACTGTGGGGTTCACTGTTACTATGTAATGAAGGATTAAATTTTCTAAGTTGCATACCTATCCAATACCTTGTAAAATATACCCAAGGAGATTTATAATCATTTAACAGTTTAAATAAATGTGATAAATAAAATGCATTAATTCTTTGTTGAACATTAGGTACCCGAAGGCCACCTAAAGTGAAGTCTAAAAATAATGTTTTTCGAGCTATTGGTTCGTAAACACTGCCCCATATAAACTTAAAACAACTTTTTTGTATCATATTAATATAGTGACTCGGAATTGTTTGACATTGAACAAAATAAAGAATTTTTGATAGCACATATGTATTTAAAACAGAACTTTTACCTTTAAAAGATTAACATTTATTACACCACAAATTTAATGTATTTGAGAAATTAATATAAGATTCATTGAACATATCATCATCAGTTAAATCATAGCCAAATTTATATCCAAGTAATTTAACATTTTTTACCCATGATATACCAAATGGATGGTCAGACCTGCTTTTCCACTTACCTAAAAACAATCCACAACTTTTATTATAATTTATTTTAGAACCTGAAACTTTTTGAAAATCAGAAACATGACGAAAGAAATGAAACATAGATTTGTCATCTGTTAATACCGATGTATTATCATCGGCATATAAAGACATTTTAACATGAAATTTATTTCCTGGTGTCTGTATACCATTTATATTGTTATCATCTTGAATTATTTTAGCAAATGGTTCAAGACAAAGTACATATAAAAGAGGTGATAATGAACAACCTTGACGAACAGAACGAAATAATGAGAAAGGATCAGATATATGACCATTAACAATTACAGACGATTTAATATCCTTATATAAAATTTTAATCCAAGTTATGAATGTATCTGAAAAACCAAATGAAACAAGTGTATCATAAAGGTAGGACCATGAAACTCTGTCGAACGCCTTTTCCTGGTCTAGACAAATAAAGCAAGCATTTATATTCTTTTGCTCAACATAATCAATAATGTTTCTAATTAAATGTACATTGTCAAAAATAGAACGACCTGGAACAGAACATGTTTGAGAAATACCAATGATCGAGTCTAAAACCTTACCTAATCTATTTGCTAATATTTTTGATAAAATTTTTCTATCAATATTTAAAAGAGAAATAGGTCTATAATTTTTAACTGATGTTTTATTATTTGGATCTTTGCATAATAATGTAATATAAGATATTTTTTGTGATTCAGACATATGGCCTAAATCAAAACATGTATTGTATAATTGTAATAAAATATTGCCAAATAAATGGAAGAATTTAATGTAAATAAAGGAAGTTAAACCATCACTACCTGGACTTTTAGTGTGATCCATATCTTTTAAAGCTAATTTAATTTCATCTAATGATAAGGGGCTATTTAACATAGTATTATCATCCTTTGATACTTGAGGTAAATTATTTAAAAAGTTATCATTAAATGATGCATCTACTTGCTCTTCCGTATACAGTTCTTTATAAAATGTTTTAAATGAATTTAAAATGTCATCAGTTGATTTTTTATCAACTCCACCATCAATAATATGGTGTATAATTTTGTTATTACCATTTTTAAATTCCTTGTTATGATAAAATGTACTAGAGTTTTCATTATTATTTAAAATATGTATTTTACTTCTTATATATGCCCCTTTATATAAATTGTCTTGAAGTTTATTTAATTTATCTTTAATATCGATTTTTTCCGAAATATCAATACAATGTTTATATTGTTTAACTAGTTTTTTGATTTCGTCAAAAGATTTTTTATTTTTTGACTTGCTATAATCAATACAGAAATCTTTAATTTGTGTTTTTAAAATGTCCCACCACTCTAAAGTTATATTTTCAGTTCTACTGATAATTTTAAAATAATATTCAAAAGCAGAGACAAAATCTTCATCTTCAAAAATTGAATTGTTTAATTTCCAGTATGATTTACCAATGTTTATGCTATTAAATGTATTATTATTTTCAAAATTTATAGTTAAACTAACAAAATCATGATCTGAAAATGGACATGGAATAATATCTACGTTTTTACATTGTTCAATAAGTGACTTTTCAATATAAATTCTGTCTAAACGACATGAAATAGATTCTGTTAAACATTTCCTACCCCAAGTTGTTATTACTTTATCTGGATTAAGTTGTCTATAAATATCTGTTAATTTAAATGTTTCAACTATTTGTTTGAAAACTTTACAACCTTTTATTGTATCAATAAATGTACCTCCTATTTTATCTAAGAGTGGGTTTAAAATGAAGTTAAAGTCTCCTAAAATAATTAATTTGTTTGATGACACTAAATAATGTTTAATTGATTCAAAAAAAAATATTTCTGTCACCTGGTTTATTCGGTGCATAAATATTACAAATTTTAAAATAATCATTTAAGTATTGTATATCTAAGGAAATGAAACGACCATCAAAATCAATTTGAAATTTAGAACATTTAATATTCGTATCATTTACGATTATACAACATCCGCAAGAAAGGTTATTAGAAAAATTCCATACATAAAAGTATTCTTTTGATATTAAAGTTTCTATTTGTTTCGACATTTTGTAATTATCTACATGGGTTTCTTGTATGCATAATATATTTATTTTATTAATTAAAATGTAATCTTTAATGAAGGTTTGTTTTTTTGTGGATCGAAATCCGTTAATATTTATAGTTTCTATTTTTAACTCCATGTTCTAGTTTATAACTCAGGTTGTAGTTAAAAGAAAAAATGGCGACGTCCATGATTTAGTGTTAGGATAGAAAAACCGATAATAGCGTTTAAAAGATTTAAACCAGGTAGAAAAGAGACTCGGCCAACGATTTTGTAAACTCGCTGTAATGAATATACTACGTACCGAAGTAATGTTGGAAAAAGATAGATGTGCTCATATTTACCACGAGGATATTGGAAAAGGATTAAAGATATATTGTTGCTGTGTATTGTGTTTAAAAAAGGTGTTTTATAATAGATATGGATTGAGTATACATAACGGTGAAAAGTGTTTACACACACTGGCATATGAACGTTCTTTATACGTTTATATAAAATAAAAAATGCATTTATGTTATATAAGATTTTAAAGTAATAGTTTTTAATTGCATATATATACATACTATTTACATAGATTTTATTTACACATATGCTGTATTTTATAACAAAAAGTATACTATATACAATGTGAAGACATGAACTGTTAAATATGCTAATATATCGGACACACAGATTGTCTGTGTGCTCGGTATATAAGCCAACATTATATTTTAAGACATAAAATATAATGGTAAATATACATACAAATGAACTATTTACACTAGGTAATATTAAACATTGATTGTAAACAGTTATTGGTATTTGTAAAAAGGGGTTTATGAAATTGTTATTATATTTTGTAAAAAGGGAGTTTATTCAGCAGGGGTCATAACAAGATCTTGGGAATCTAAATCAATAACTAGTGGGTGTTCTTCCAAATCATCTGGGTCTATATCTAAAACTTTGAACTTGTTCTTAGGCATAGGGGTCATGTCCTCATTACTATCTGCTTTCCTCCCTCTTTTTGAGCCCCTTACCTCTGTTTCTACATCCATTTCTTGTATATTCTCTCCATTTTTCTTTCTTCCCTGGCTCTTTCCTTTCTTCTTACTCCCCACCGTCTCAAAGCCCTCGTCATCAATCTTCTTCTGTTCTGGTTGGTCTGTATGCTTTTCTGTTTCCTTTCGTTTCTCACCATCTGTCTGTTTCTCTCCGTCTGTCTTTTTCTCTGGTGTATTGTCCTTGTTGTTTTCTGAAACACTTACTTTTTCTTTAAAAATGGCATTGATATTTTGGGGGCAAGTGTTTCGGACGTGCCCAACCTCTTGGCAATAGAGACAAAGGGGCTGCCGTCCCCTCATGGTAATCAAGGCCCTTGTGCCACACTCAAATTGAATTATGTGTGGAATGGACTCCTGCTGAACTCTGTCACACTCCACCGTGACCACACGCACCCCAGAGTGGGTACTAAAATCTCCTATTTTCAAAGAATCATATTCGACCGACATAACAGTTCCAAATTTTTCAAAAATATCAGCTATGACCTTGTCGTTAACGAATGTTAATAATAACGGAAATCTTTAGTAAAAGGCGAAAGATTTTTTCGTGACTGTAGTGAAACCAGAGTTGTTAAAGAGGGAACGCCCGTGCATTGATTGATGTACTGAACCTGTATATCAGCTCGCAGGTTACGCTCTGCAGTGTTCCGCTACGAACGCCAATCACGAGAGTTCCTATTAAGGTTACAGTATACTAAATAATCGTTTCATGTAGGGCTGTACTCTCTAAAAAAATATCATAGTTGACAGGAAGGCATGCTTTACACTTTAAACTATCGTTCGGGTTTTATCTTTCGGAGATAATGGTAGGGCATGAATAGGTGTTCACTACTGAATCCCTGAAATATGATAAACTTGAAGACTATAGTAAAGCAGTGCACTGAAAAAGGTTACATTCCACTAAGAAACGGCCGAAAACAAAAGTTGCAAAAACAGTCGATTTTGATTCGTGTCAAGTTCTTGCTTGGTTTGAACATGGCGTACCTTTTGTATTGCATAAATCGATTCCGCTTAGAATGGCCTTTAAGAAAAGGTATTGTTATGGGGTCTCTATGTGCAAAATGTTGCACTTATTTTCGCTTAAAGTTGTCGCGCTTTTACATTGAATTATACAGGGAAACTATTTAGTATATTATGACCGACCTTAATAGTGAAGCCATTGTAAACGCACAGCTATTGGCTGGAAAACGCTATTAATAGTGAAGCTATTGTATACGTACAGCTTTTGTTCGGAAAACACAACACGTCGTGGCTAAAAATAGACTGGTAAAATTAGTACAGTGCGTCGCAATGTTTAACATTTACCATTCACAGCTGCGCTCTTCTGTTCCGTTGCACGCGATTGAAACGATGTCGGCATCTCATTCGCGTATCCTAGTACGCTGCGACCGTAGAAAGCGAATATACACTGCCGGCCGAAATACCTCTAGGTAAGTATCTGAGGCGGAACACACGCATACGGGCATTTTAGCGCGCATTTGAACCTGCAAAAGTGTGCATCAGATAGCAACACATATATACAGCATTATGGCAACGTCCTTTTTCGTACTGCTTCGGCAGTACATATACTAAAATTGGAACGATACAGAGAAGATTAGCATGGCCCCTGCGCAAGGATGACACGCAAATTCGTGAAGCGTTCCATATTTTTTAGAACAAACAATATATTTAGACTCGGGTGCCTAGCTGCCACCAAGGTTTATGTATTGACACATTATCGCATATCCTGAATTAACAGGACTTCAGAAATAAGTCTATAGACTCATTGAATGTTCCACTGCACGGAAATCTTTAGTAAAAGGCGAAAGATTTATGCGTGACTGTAGTGAAACCAGAGTTGTTAAAGAGGGAACGCCCGTGCATTGGTTGATGTACTGAACCTGTATATCAGCTCGCAGGTTACGCTCTGCAGTGTTCCGCTACGAACGCCAATCACGAGAGTTCCTATTAAGGTTACAGTATACTAAATAATCGTTTCATGTAGGGCTGTACTCTCTAAAAAAAATATCATAGTTGACAGGAAGGCATGCTTTACACTTTAAACTATCGTTCGGGTTTTATCTTTCGGAGATAATGGTAGGGCATGAATAGGTGTTCACTACTGAATCCCTGAAATATGATAAACTTGAAGACTATAGTAAAGCAGTGCACTAAAAAAGGTTACATTCCACTAAGAAACGGCCGAAAACAGAAGTTGCAAAAACAGTCGATTTTGATTCGTGTCAAGTTCTTGCTTGGTTTGAACATGGCGTATCTTTTTTATTGCATAAATCGATTCCGCTTAGAATGGCCTTTAAGAAAAGGTATTGTTATGGGGTCTCTATGTGCAAAATGTTGCACTTATTTTCGCTTAAAGTTGTCGCGCTTTTACATTGAATTATACAGGAAAACTATTTAGTATATTATGACCGACCTTAATAGTGAAGCCATTGTAAACGCACAGCTATTGGCTGGAAAACGCTATTAATAGTGAAGCTATTGTATACGTACAGCTTTTGTTCGGAAAACACAACACGTCGTGGCTAAAAATAGACTGGTAAAATTAGTACAGTGCGTCGCAATGTTTAACATTTACCATTCACAGCTGCGCTCTTCTGTTCCGTTGCACGCGATTGAAACGATGTCGGCATCTCATTCGCGTATCCTAGTACGCTGCGACCGTAGAAAGCGAATATACACTGCCGGCCGGAATACCTCTAGGTAAGTATCTGAGGCGGAACACACGCATACGGGCATTTTAGCGCGCATTTGAACCTGCAAAAGTGTGCATCAGATAGCAACACATATATACAGCATTATGGCAACGTCCTTTTTCGTACTGCTTCGGCAGTACATATACTAAAATTGGAACGATACAGAGAAGATTAGCATGGCCCCTGCGCAAGGATGACACGCAAATTCGTGAAGCGTTCCATATTTTTTAGAACAAACAATATATTTAGACTCGGATGCCTAGCTGCTACCAAGGTTTATGTATTGACACATTATCGCATATCCTGAATTAACAGGACTTCAGAAATAAGTCTATAGACTCATTGAATGTTCCACTGCACGGAAATCTTTAGTAAAAGGCGAAAGATTTATACGTGACTGTAGTGAAACCAGAGTTGTTAAAGAGGGAACGCCCGTGCATTTGTTGATGTACTGAACCTGTATATCAGCTCGCAGGTTACGCTCTGCAGTGTTCCGCTACGAACGCCAATCACGAGAGTTCCTATTAAGGTTACAGTATACTAAATAATCGTTTCATGTAGGGCTGTACTCTCTAAAAAAAATATCATAGTTGACAGGAAGGCATGCTTTACACTTTAAACTATCGTTCGGGTTTTATCTTTCGGAGATAATGGTAGGGCATGAATAGGTGTTCACTACTGAATCCCTGAAATATGATAAACTTGAAGACTATAGTAAAGCAGTGCACTGAAAAAGGTTGCATTCCACTAAGAAACGGCCGAAAACAAAAGTTGCAAAAACAGTCGATTTTGATTCGTGTCAAGTTCTTGCTTGGTTTGAACATGGCGTACCTTTTGTATTGCATAAATCGATTCCGCTTAGAATGGCCTTTAAGAAAAGGTATTGTTATGGGGTCTCTATGTGCAAAATGTTGCACTTATTTTCGCTTAAAGTTGTCGCGCTTTTACATTGAATTATACAGGGAAACTATTTAGTATATTATGACCGACCTTAATAGTGAAGCCATTGTAAACGCACAGCTATTGGCTGGAAAACGCTATTAATAGTGAAGCTATTGTATACGTACAGCTTTTGTTCGGAAAACACAACACGTCGTGGCTAAAAATAGACTGGTAAAATTAGTACAGTGCGTCGCAATGTTTAACATTTACCATTCACAGCTGCGCTCTTCTGTTCCGTTGCACGCGATTGAAACGATGTCGGCATCTCATTCGCGTATCCTAGTACGCTGCGACCGTAGAAAGCGAATATACACTGCCGGCCGAAATACCTCTAGGTAAGTATCTGAGGCGGAACACACGCATACGGGCATTTTAGCGCGCATTTGAACCTGCAAAAGTGTGCATCAGATAGCAACACATATATACAGCATTATGGCAACGTCCTTTTTCGTACTGCTTCGGCAGTACATATACTAAAATTGGAACGATACAGAGAAGATTAGCATGGCCCCTGCGCAAGGATGACACGCAAATTCGTGAAGCGTTCCATATTTTTTAGATCAAACAATATATTTAGACTCGGGTGCCTAGCTGCCACCAAGGTTTATGTATTGACACATTATCGCATATCCTGAATTAACAGGACTTCAGAAATAAGTCTATAGACTCATTGAATGTTCCACTGCACGGAAATCTTTAGTAAAAGGCGAAAGATTTATGCGTGACTGTAGTGAAACCAGAGTTGTTAAAGAGGGAACGCCCGTGCATTGGTTGATGTACTGAACCTGTATATCAGCTCGCAGGTTACGCTCTGCAGTGTTCCGCTACGAACGCCAATCACGAGAGTTCCTATTAAGGTTACAGTATACTAAATAATCGTTTCATGTAGGGCTGTACTCTCTAAAAAAAATATCATAGTTGACAGGAAGGCATGCTTTACACTTTAAACTATCGTTCGGGTTTTATCTTTCGGAGATAATGGTAGGGCATGAATAGGTGTTCACTACTGAATCCCTGAAATATGATAAACTTGAAGACTATAGTAAAGCAGTGCACTAAAAAAGGTTACATTCCACTAAGAAACGGCCGAAAACAGAAGTTGCAAAAACAGTCGATTTTGATTCGTGTCAAGTTCTTGCTTGGTTTGAACATGGCGTATCTTTTTTATTGCATAAATCGATTCCGCTTAGAATGGCCTTTAAGAAAAGGTATTGTTATGGGGTCTCTATGTGCAAAATGTTGCACTTATTTTCGCTTAAAGTTGTCGCGCTTTTACATTGAATTATACAGGAAAACTATTTAGTATATTATGACCGACCTTAATAGTGAAGCCATTGTAAACGCACAGCTATTGGCTGGAAAACGCTATTAATAGTGAAGCTATTGTATACGTACAGCTTTTGTTCGGAAAACACAACACGTCGTGGCTAAAAATAGACTGGTAAAATTAGTACAGTGCGTCGCAATGTTTAACATTTACCATTCACAGCTGCGCTCTTCTGTTCCGTTGCACGCGATTGAAACGATGTCGGCATCTCATTCGCGTATCCTAGTACGCTGCGACCGTAGAAAGCGAATATACACTGCCGGCCGGAATACCTCTAGGTAAGTATCTGAGGCGGAACACACGCATACGGGCATTTTAGCGCGCATTTGAACCTGCAAAAGTGTGCATCAGATAGCAACACATATATACAGCATTATGGCAACGTCCTTTTTCGTACTGCTTCGGCAGTACATATACTAAAATTGGAACGATACAGAGAAGATTAGCATGGCCCCTGCGCAAGGATGACACGCAAATTCGTGAAGCGTTCCATATTTTTTAGAACAAACAATATATTTAGACTCGGATGCCTAGCTGCTACCAAGGTTTATGTATTGACACATTATCGCATATCCTGAATTAACAGGACTTCAGAAATAAGTCTATAGACTCATTGAATGTTCCACTGCACGGAAATCTTTAGTAAAAGGCGAAAGATTTATACGTGACTGTAGTGAAACCAGAGTTGTTAAAGAGGGAACGCCCGTGCATTTGTTGATGTACTGAACCTGTATATCAGCTCGCAGGTTACGCTCTGCAGTGTTCCGCTACGAACGCCAATCACGAGAGTTCCTATTAAGGTTACAGTATACTAAATAATCGTTTCATGTAGGGCTGTACTCTCTAAAAAAAATATCATAGTTGACAGGAAGGCATGCTTTACACTTTAAACTATCGTTCGGGTTTTATCTTTCGGAGATAATGGTAGGGCATGAATAGGTGTTCACTACTGAATCCCTGAAATATGATAAACTTGAAGACTATAGTAAAGCAGTGCACTGAAAAAGGTTACATTCCACTAAGAAACGGCCGAAAACAAAAGTTGCAAAAACAGTCGATTTTGATTCGTGTCAAGTTCTTGCTTGGTTTGAACATGGCGTACCTTTTGTATTGCATAAATCGATTCCGCTTAGAATGGCCTTTAAGAAAAGGTATTGTTATGGGGTCTCTATGTGCAAAATGTTGCACTTATTTTCGCTTAAAGTTGTCGCGCTTTTACATTGAATTATACAGGGAAACTATTTAGTATATTATGACCGACCTTAATAGTGAAGCCATTGTAAACGCACAGCTATTGGCTGGAAAACGCTATTAATAGTGAAGCTATTGTATACGTACAGCTTTTGTTCGGAAAACACAACACGTCGTGGCTAAAAATAGACTGGTAAAATTAGTACAGTGCGTCGCAATGTTTAACATTTACCATTCACAGCTGCGCTCTTCTGTTCCGTTGCACGCGATTGAAACGATGTCGGCATCTCATTCGCGTATCCTAGTACGCTGCGACCGTAGAAAGCGAATATACACTGCCGGCCGAAATACCTCTAGGTAAGTATCTGAGGCGGAACACACGCATACGGGCATTTTAGCGCGCATTTGAACCTGCAAAAGTGTGCATCAGATAGCAACACATATATACAGCATTATGGCAACGTCCTTTTTCGTACTGCTTCGGCAGTACATATACTAAAATTGGAACGATACAGAGAAGATTAGCATGGCCCCTGCGCAAGGATGACACGCAAATTCGTGAAGCGTTCCATATTTTTTAGAACAAACAATATATTTAGACTCGGGTGCCTAGCTGCCACCAAGGTTTATGTATTGACACATTATCGCATATCCTGAATTAACAGGACTTCAGAAATAAGTCTATAGACTCATTGAATGTTCCACTGCACGGAAATCTTTAGTAAAAGGCGAAAGATTTATGCGTGACTGTAGTGAAACCAGAGTTGTTAAAGAGGGAACGCCCGTGCATTGGTTGATGTACTGAACCTGTATATCAGCTCGCAGGTTACGCTCTGCAGTGTTCCGCTACGAACGCCAATCACGAGAGTTC
This sequence comes from Dreissena polymorpha, assembly GCF_020536995.1. Lineage (NCBI taxonomy): Eukaryota > Metazoa > Mollusca > Bivalvia > Myida > Dreissenidae > Dreissena > Dreissena polymorpha. The sequence continues at coordinate 94,005,989 of NC_068359.1, read as the reverse complement.
CTATTAAGGTTACAGTATACTAAATAATCGTTTCATGTAGGGCTGTACTCTCTAAAAAAAATATCATAGTTGACAGGAAGGCATGCTTTACACTTTAAACTATCGTTCGGGTTTTATCTTTCGGAGATAATGGTAGGGCATGAATAGGTGTTCACTACTGAATCCCTGAAATATGATAAACTTGAAGACTATAGTAAAGCAGTGCACTGAAAAAAGGTTACATTCCACTAAGAAACGGCCGAAAACAGAAGTTGCAAAAACAGTCGATTTTGATTCGTGTCAAGTTCTTGCTTGGTTTGAACATGGCGTATCTTTTTTATTGCATAAATCGATTCCGCTTAGAATGGCCTTTAAGAAAAGGTATTGTTATGGGGTCTCTATGTGCAAAATGTTGCACTTATTTTCGCTTAAAGTTGTCGCGCTTTTACATTGAATTATACAGGGAAACTATTTAGTATATTATGACCGACCTTAATAGTGAAGCCATTGTAAACGCACAGCTATTGGCTGGAAAACGCTATTAATAGTGAAGCTATTGTATACGTACAGCTTTTGTTCGGAAAACACAACACGTCGTGGCTAAAAATAGACTGGTAAAATTAGTACAGTGCGTCGCAATGTTTAACATTTACCATTCACAGCTGCGCTCTTCTGTTCCGTTGCACGCGATTGAAACGATGTCGGCATCTCATTCGCGTATCCTAGTACGCTGCGACCGTAGAAAGCGAATATACACTGCCGGCCGGAATACCTCTAGGTAAGTATCTGAGGCGGAACACACGCATACGGGCATTTTAGCGCGCATTTGAACCTGCAAAAGTGTGCATCAGATAGCAACACATATATACAGCATTATGGCAACGTCCTTTTCGTACTGCTTCGGCAGTACATATACTAAAATTGGAACGATACAGAGAAGATTAGCATGGCCCCTGCGCAAGGATGACACGCAAATTCGTGAAGCGTTCCATATTTTTTAGAACAAACAATATATTTAGACTCGGATGCCTAGCTGCTACCAAGGTTTATGTATTGACACATTATCGCATATCCTGAATTAACAGGACTTCAGAAATAAGTCTATAGACTCATTGAATGTTCCACTGCACGGAAATCTTTAGTAAAAGGCGAAAGATTTATACGTGACTGTAGTGAAACCAGAGTTGTTAAAGAGGGAACGCCCGTGCATTTGTTGATGTACTGAACCTGTATATCAGCTCGCAGGTTACGCTCTGCAGTGTTCCGCTACGAACGCCAATCACGAGAGTTCCTATTAAGGTTACAGTATACTAAATAATCGTTTCATGTAGGGCTGTACTCTCTAAAAAAAATATCATAGTTGACAGGAAGGCATGCTTTACACTTTAAACTATCGTTCGGGTTTTATCTTTCGGAGATAATGGTAGGGCATGAATAGGTGTTCACTACTGAATCCCTGAAATATGATAAACTTGAAGACTATAGTAAAGCAGTGCACTGAAAAAGGTTACATTCCACTAAGAAACGGCCGAAAACAAAAGTTGCAAAAACAGTCGATTTTGATTCGTGTCAAGTTCTTGCTTGGTTTGAACATGGCGTACCTTTTGTATTGCATAAATCGATTCCGCTTAGAATGGCCTTTAAGAAAAGGTATTGTTATGGGGTCTCTATGTGCAAAATGTTGCACTTATTTTCGCTTAAAGTTGTCGCGCTTTTACATTGAATTATACAGGGAAACTATTTAGTATATTATGACCGACCTTAATAGTGAAGCCATTGTAAACGCACAGCTATTGGCTGGAAAACGCTATTAATAGTGAAGCTATTGTATACGTACAGCTTTTGTTCGGAAAACACAACACGTCGTGGCTAAAAATAGACTGGTAAAATTAGTACAGTGCGTCGCAATGTTTAACATTTACCATTCACAGCTGCGCTCTTCTGTTCCGTTGCACGCGATTGAAACGATGTCGGCATCTCATTCGCGTATCCTAGTACGCTGCGACCGTAGAAAGCGAATATACACTGCCGGCCGAAATACCTCTAGGTAAGTATCTGAGGCGGAACACACGCATACGGGCATTTTAGCGCGCATTTGAACCTGCAAAAGTGTGCATCAGATAGCAACACATATATACAGCATTATGGCAACGTCCTTTTTCGTACTGCTTCGGCAGTACATATACTAAAATTGGAACGATACAGAGAAGATTAGCATGGCCCCTGCGCAAGGATGACACGCAAATTCGTGAAGCGTTCCATATTTTTTAGAACAAACAATATATTTAGACTCGGGTGCCTAGCTGCCACCAAGGTTTATGTATTGACACATTATCGCATATCCTGAATTAACAGGACTTCAGAAATAAGTCTATAGACTCATTGAATGTTCCACTGCACGGAAATCTTTAGTAAAAGGCGAAAGATTTATGCGTGACTGTAGTGAAACCAGAGTTGTTAAAGAGGGAACGCCCGTGCATTGGTTGATGTACTGAACCTGTATATCAGCTCGCAGGTTACGCTCTGCAGTGTTCCGCTACGAACGCCAATCACGAGAGTTCCTATTAAGGTTACAGTATACTAAATAATCGTTTCATGTAGGGCTGTACTCTCTAAAAAAAA
>NC_068359.1:93958388-93998388 GCF_020536995.1 Dreissena polymorpha | reverse complement strand
TTTAACAATAGTAAGGAAAGAAGAAAACTAATTATTTTATAATTGATTAATAAACACAGTCTTTTTACCGTCTGCACGTTTTATGTGTTAATATATAATTTGTAACAGTCTGTTCACGTCTGCACGTAGAAAATGAAATAGATATATAGAATTATAGAAATAGTGAAACGGTTTTAGCACGCAAAAAGTCACCGACCTAAATGTAGCGGATCTTAATTAGTAAAATGATAAAGAGGTTGTTTTTATTTAATATAAATGCTAACAAATCACACTTCAAAAAAAAAAAAAAAAAAAAGAAAAAAGGTGCTCCCAGCGAACCACCCCAGGTCATGCCCAGAGCACCCCCCGTGATGGTCCGCCAGGAACATGTCAAGAAGTCTACAGCTGAAACCAGATGATGGAGCTGAAGCACGTGAGAGCCTTCGGTACCACTCCTCACCCGCCCCAGCCCCACCATCCGGCCAAGCCGGAAATAATTATGAAACAATAAATGTATATGAACGAATAAATTGGAAAAAGCCTCTTTACCTTTATCCTATGACCTACATGAATGAAAATGTGTTAATGGTCTGTCGAAATACATAGTGATGAAAAATGAGTGATAATGAAGTTCAATGAGTGAAATGAGATGAGCCCAACACTGGGTTACATAATATATGAAAACAATGATTGAAATGATTCATAGGAATACTGATGATAAAAGAGATGATGCAATAATACAATTTACAATATACAATTCACAAAAACTTCTTCACACAAAATTAACACTGTCACGTTCCCTCTATGATCCAGGATGACAACCCGAGTAACAGCCACTAACGGCCCCGCAGCTGCCATCCTGAAATCAGAGAGAAAACACAAAACAGCAGAGAGAAACTTAATATACATATTTCAATCATAACACTAAATGTTAGCATAAATTGCAGGATTCAAGTCTAATCTAAACTCAACTTTTTTATTTGCATTAACGTCACAATAATTACCCCAATTAATTCAAATTTCTCAGATGGAAATCTTTCAAAATCTAATAAAATGCGATATTTTAATCTATAAATAAGTTTGCAAATAAGATCAAATGGACTAAACAGTTTTTTGTCAAATTTTACATCATTTCTAGTTCTCCAAATTATTTGTCTTGACTCCGACAGCAGAATAAGAAAAACATAATTAATTTCCTTATCATATGAATTATCAACATTAAGATAATGAAATTGTTTGAGAGACAGTTTATGATTGTCTGCAGTTAACACATGCATTAAGAATAATACGACTTTATTTATAGATGTAGAAATATAACACTCAACAAATAAATGATCTATAGTTTCTGGTTTCGAACAAAATGTGCATTTACTAGATCTTATCATATTTCTCGAAAAAAGATATTGGTTGGTTAAAAGAGCATTATGAACAATGGAAAAACATGTGTTCCTACACTCAGGATCTACTGCACTTGAAAAGACATTTTTAAAGCTATTATTAAAATCTACAGATTTACAATCCCTTACACATTTTGGTTCAATCTTCATATTTTCAATAAAGTAATTATAAATCTCTTTAACAGTCCAGAGAGAATTAATATTTGATTTACAGTTTTCTACAAAATCTGTAAATACACTTAAACATTTAACATAAAAAGGGGGAATAATTTCACTATGAGGAATATTATTAGATGCAATTGAAGGATTATATTTCTTCAATTGCAAACCTGTCCAATAAACAGCAAATTCTACCCAAGGAGTATTGTAGTTATTAATTATTTTAAAAATATGACATAGATAGAATGAATGGATTTTTAATTCTAAATTTGGAACATTAAGTCCACCTTTTAACATGTGTGAATACAATGTTTTGCGGGATATAGGCTCTAATTTTCTGCCCCATATAAAGTTGAAGCAACGTTTTTGAAACATGTTTATATAATGACTAGGTACAATTTGAGCTTGTATAAAATATATAAGTTTTGAAAATACAAATGTGTTCAAAATCGAACTTTTACCCTTATACGATTTACCACGAGATTTCCATAAATTAAGAATTCTTTCAAAATTAGATAATAAATCATGAAATAAATCATCATCCGTTAAATCATAACCAAACCTGTAACCTAATAACTTGCAATTTTTTCCCCAAGAAATGCCGAAAGGATGATCAGACCTTGACTTCCATTTCCCCAAAAACATTCCACAGCTTTTCTTATAATTTACCCTTGAACCCGAAACCTTTTCAAAGTCTGACACATGTTTAAAAAATAAGGAAATTGACTTTTCATCTGATAGACAGGTGGTATTGTCATCAGCATAAAGGGACATTTTCACATGAAACTTTCCACCAGGAGTTTTGATACCATTTATATGTGGGTCGTCTTGAATAACCTTAGCAAAGGGCTCTAAACATAAAACATAAAGGAGAGGTGATAAAGAACAGCCCTGACGGACTGATCTTGTCAATGCAAATGGCTCAGAAATATGTCCATTTACAATGACAGATGACCTTATGTCTTGATACAAGACCTTAATCCAATGTATAAAAGAGTCATTAAAGCCAAATGATTGAAGAGTGCTAAACAGAAAAGGCCATGACACACGGTCGAAGGCCTTCTCCTGGTCCAAGCAGATAAAACAAGCTGTTAGGTTTTTCTGCTCGACATAACTTATTATATTACGAAGTAAATGAATATTATCAAAAATAGTCCTCCCAGGTATTGAACATGTTTGAGTTATTCCAATAATAGAGGGCAAAACCTTTCCTAATCGTGTGGCCAAAACCTTTGACAAAATCTTCCTATCAATATTCAAAAGTGAAATTGGTCTATAATTTTTAACAGATGTTTTATTACTATTATCTTTGCAAAGTAATGTTATATAAGATAATTTTTGTGATTCTGACATATGGCCAGATTCAAAACACGTATTAAATAAATACAATAAAATATCACCAAACAGATGAAAGAATTTAACATATATCAAAGAAGTAAGTCCATCACTTCCTGGAGACTTAGTATGATCCATTTCCTTTAATGTAGAGAAAATCTCATCTAGAGTAAGAGGTTGGCTTAACATAGCATTATCATCATTGGAAATTTTAGGTAGGTTATTTAAAAACTTAGAGTTTAAAGAAGGGTCAACAGGTTCATCAGTATACAAATTTTCATAAAATGAATGAAAAGTTTTTAAAATATCATGTGATGATTTCTTGTCCATACCATCATCTATTATATGAGTTATAGTTTTATTAATACCATTTTGAAATTCTTTATCATGAAAATAATTTGAAGCATTTTCATTGCTATTCAGCATATTAATTTTGCTTCTTATGTAGGAACCATCATATATTTTATTTTGTAAATTTTCAAGTTGATTTTTGATATTAATTTTTTCTTCAATATCTTGTGAATTATGGTAAGTTTTAATTAATAGTTTTATTTCTTTGTATGCATTAGATTTCTTTGATTTAGAGTAATCAATACAAAATTCTTTTATTTTATTTTTAATTCCATCCCACCAATCTAAAGTAATATCTTCCGTTCTACTTATTATTTTAAAATAAAACTCAAAGGCTGAAATAAATTCATCATCATTTAAAATTGAATTATTTAATTTCCAATAGGAATTTCCAATAGAAATGGTTTCATTAGAGTTGTTTAAATTAATAATTACATTTACAAAATCATGGTCTGAATAAATGCAAGGTTTAATGGAAGACTCAATACAATTACCAATTAATAAATTCGACACATAAATCCTATCTAGTCTACAACTTATTAATTCTTTTTTAATAGATATTCTACTCCATGTTGTAGTGGTTTGTTTAGGATACAAATGTCTAAAGACATCTTTTAATTTATATTTATCAATTATATGTTTGAAAACAGCACAGCCAATAGGAAGTCTATCAGTATCTCCCCCTGATTTATCTAACTTAGGATTCAGAACAAAATTGAAATCTCCAATAACAACTAGATGATAAGAACTAACCAAATATTTCTTAATGGAGGAAAAATAATTATTTCTATCTCCAGGGGCATTTGGAGCATAAATATTACATACCCTGAAATTTGTGTTTACAAACTCAACATCTGCATATATAAAACGACCATCATAATCCGTTTGAAAACTATGGCAAATAATATTTTTATCAGTAATAATAGTACAAACACCACATGACTTATTTCCATTTGAAAAACTCCAAATATATTTATAATCTTTGGAGATAAAATTTTCTACATCTTTGGCTTTGGAGTAAATGTCTATATGTGTTTCCTGTATACATAAAATGGCAGGCTTATTTTGCAAAATGTAATCTTTAATATACTGCTGTTTCTTTCTGGATCTAAATCCATTTATGTTAATGCTATGTATTATTAAAGACATTCTTGTAAGTTTTGAAATAATCTAAAAATAATTACTTGCACAATGAACGACACCAACGTTTTAAAAACGTTAGTTATTTTTAGAACACTATCCATTACACCGAAACATACAGGACAGACATTACATGAGCTAGAAATAATCGAGGAAAGTGCATGTACAATTAAAGATGGCTGCGCCCACAAAATAAACGTTATCGGGCATTTAATTCTATTGGAGCAGTGATAATAAACTTTAGCATACGGATAGAAGTGAATCGATAAAGATTTATAGCGATCATTCAGACTACGTGCAAATAAGCAGTCGATAGAAAAATAAAAGCGGGGCGGGATACACGAGCATTGGCAGCTAAGAAATAAAGCAGACGAAATATACTTGTTAGATAAATCGAGACCGTAAGACAACATAGTCTGAAACTGGTTTAAACAAAATGTGTACGAGAAAAACACATATTTGTGATTTAAATGGAGACAAATAATATTGGAAAAACACAAATAAACCATAGCAGACGATAAAAAGTATATCGATAGTAATTTAAAGCATGAAAACAAGCAGTCGACAAATAAATCAAAACGGAGCGGGTTATTCAAGTGTAGAAAATGTACACTCAACAGTGACGGAGTGTATCGACGGTTTAAAACATTTCCAACATGATTTAAACACAATATGCATTTGTAAGATAACATGTATTTAAAAGGGGAGATAATTGAACACTTATTAATAAATGTGTACACACGAAACATGTATTTATACAAACTGATGTCTAGATATGTATCAAATTTTACGGGGATAGTGCAATTTAATACATATACAGTGTATTTATATATACAGATTGTTAAATGCTTTAACATTATTACGGGAAAAGTGCAATGTAATATATAAACACTAAAATAATCAAGTGTGCATATGTATACATGCAGACTGTACAACAAAACTACACAGTCCACACCTACACACATGCTATATTGAATACCGTATAAAATACATGCCAATAAAACAGTAAACACTGTGCAATATATATTCAATATATTCATAAAATGAACTATGTTTTTATTCATGCCATATTTATAAATTTTTACTATGAGAATGAAATATACAAGACCCCATAAAATGGGTTGTTTGGGGGTTATGCAGTATTCAATATCCATAATACTAGCGTGTCGTTTACAGTTCATGGTGTTGTAGTTATCAAAATCATTATGCTAAATCGAAGTCCGTTATTGAAAAAGAGGTATGAAACTAGTACGTATGTGGGGACTGCGCATCCAGGATTCCATCTAAAATGGAATCCTGGGTGAGCATCTCTGAGGTATCCAATCCAATGTCCCCGGGTGGCTCACGGCCACTTGCCACCTTATTCCGGGGCATCGGAGTGAACTCATCCAGGTCTTCAACCTTTCTTTTGGAGCTGGCCATACTCACCTCCATTTGTGAAGGCTCAGCAGGCTGTTCTTCATCCTTGTCAACCACGGTTGTAGGAGCTGCTTGTGGTACCTTCTCTTTTGGTTGCTGAGATTTCCTTGGACGACGCTTAGCCTGTTGCCAATTCTCGTCTTGTGTGACCACTGTCTGCTCTTGGACATTATCAGTAGCTGATCCTGGTTTCTCGACAGACTTCGCGGGTGGCACGTCCTTGGAGACTTCAACTGTCTTCTTCTGCTTCAATCTGTCAGCGTATGTCCCTGATGATTGATCGGTGTCCTTGTAACCTTTATCTGGGCACATTCCCCTGACATGCCCTAATTCTAAACACCTTAGACATAGTGGGGGACGTCCTCTCATTGTCACCAAGGCCTTCGACCCACACTGAAATTTGAGCAAGTGAGGTATGGAAGCCTTTAGTGAGTCTGAAACCTCCATAGTGACAAGGCGAGTACCAGACTGACACTTAAAACCACCTAGTTCATACATTTCATTTTCAATGGTTAAAACTGTCCCATAATTAGAAAAGAGTTCCTTCAAAACAATCTTCTTAGTACAAATGGGCATCCAGTGTACTCTCACTTGTACCACCTGTCTGCCATGTAAAGTAATGTCATAAGACACATCTCGGTATTTAATATGACCATTTGAACTTGTACAAAAAGCTTTGCACTTATCTTCATCATCAAAAACCACATCGTAATGGCCGCTCCCAGGGGGACCAGACGCAATGGCCACGATGTCCTCGCTGGTCCAGCCTTTCTCCTGGAGGATATTGACGACATGCACCATAGCAGATCCACGTCTTCCCTGGAAGCGAACCGTCCTACTCGCGATATCCGAGTCCACCGTTCGCTCATCCAAAGCGCCAAACACATCAGACATGATTTCAATCTCTTTAAAAAATACTTTTATCTCGCAAGACCCCAGAGCAGAAAAATACGTTTACGGTATTCTCTGCACCAGGTAAGTTTCAATAAAGACGCGAAAGATTTTTTCGTGACTGTAGTGAAACCAGAGTTGTTAAAGAGGGAACGCCCGTGCATTGGTTGATGTACTGAACCTGTATATCAGCTCGCAGGTTACGCTCTGCAGTGTTCCGCTACGAACGCCAATCACGAGAGTTCCTATTAAGGTTACAGTATACTAAATAATCGTTTTATGTAGGGCTGTACTCTCTAAAAAAAATATCATAGTTGACAGGAAGGCATGCTTTACACTTTAAACTATCGTTCGGGTTTTATCTTTCGGAGATAATGGTAGGGCATGAATAGGTGTTCACTACTGAATCCCTGAAATATGATAAACTTGAAGACTATAGTAAAGCAGTGCACTGAAAAAGGTTACATTCCACTAAGAAACGGCCGAAAACAAAAGTTGCAAAAACAGTCGATTTTGATTCGTGTCAAGTTCTTGCTTGGTTTGAACATGGCGTACCTTTTTTATTGCATAAATCGATTCCGCTTAGAATGGCCTTTAAGAAAAGGTATTGTTATGGGGTCTCTATGTGCAAAATGTTGCACTTATTTTCGCTTAAAGTTGTCGCGCTTTTACATTGAATTATACAGGGAAACTATTTAGTATATTATGACCGACCTTAATAGTGAAGCCATTGTAAACGCACAGCTATTGGCTGGAAAACGCTATTAATAGTGAAGCTATTGTATACGTACAGCTTTTGTTCGGAAAACACAATACGTCGTGGCTAAAAATAGACTGGTAAAATTAGTACATTGCGTCGCAATGTTTAACATTTACCATTCACAGCTGCGCTCTTCTGTTCCGTTGCACGCGATTGAAACGATGTCGGCATCTCATTCGCGTATCCTAGTACGCTGCGACCGTAGAAAGCAAATATACACTGCCGGCCGAAATACCTCTAGGTAAGTATCTGAGGCGGAACACACGCATACGGGCATTTTAGCGCGCATTTGAACCTGCAAAAGTGTGCATCAGATAGCAACACATATATACAGCATTATGGCAACGTCCTTTTTCGTACTGCTTCGGCAGTACATATACTAAAATTGGAACGATACAGAGAAGATTAGCATGGCCCCTGCGCAAGGATGACACGCAAATTCGTGAAGCGTTCCATATTTTTTAGAACAAACAATATATTTAGACTCGGGTGCCTAGCTGCCACCAAGGTTTATGTATTGACACATTATCGCATATCCTGAATTAACAGGACTTCAGAAATAAGTCTATAGACTCATTGAATGTTCCACTGCACGGACATCTTTAGTAAAAGGCGAAATTTTTCTTTTTCATAAAATTTATTTATCACATAATTGGGGTGTAAAACGCCCCAAGTATCCGCTTAAAAGAAATTAAATGATTTCATACAGTACAAGGTGACTTTAAATAATATTTAACAATAGTAAGGAAAGAAGAAAACTAATTATTTTATAATTAATTAATAAACACAGTCTTTTTACCGTCTGCACGTTTTATGTGTTAATATATAATTTGTAACAGTCTGTTCACGTCTGCACGTAGATAATGAAATAGATATATAGAATTATAGAAATAGTGAAACGGTTTTAACAAATAAAAAGTCACCGACCTAAATGTAGCGGATCTTAATTAGTAAAATGATAAAGAGGTTGTTTTTATTTAATATAAATGCTAACAAATCACACTTCAAAAAAAAAGAAAAAAGGTGCTCCCAGCGAACCACCCCAGGTCATGCCCGAGCACCCCCCGTGATGGTCCGCCAGGAACATGTCAAGAAGTCTACAGCTGAAACCAGATGATGGAGCTGAAGCACGTGAGAGCCTTCGGTACCACTCCTCACCCGCCCCAGCCCCACCATCCGGCCAAGCCGGAAATAATTATGAAACAATAAATGTATATGAACGAATAAATTGGAAAAGCCTCTTTACTTTAGGAAAGGTCAGTCAAGTATCCTATGACCTACATGAATGAAAATGTGTTAATGGTCTGTCGAAATACATAGTGATGAAAAATGAGTGATAATGAAGTTCAATGAGTGAAATGAGATGAGCCCAACACTGGGTTACATAATATATGAAGCAATGATTGAAATGATTCATAGGAATACTGATGATAAAAGAGATGATGCAATAATACAATTTACAATATACAATTCACAAAAACTTCTTCACACAAATTAACACTGTCACGTTCCCTCTCTGATCCAGGATGACAACCCGAGTAACAGCCACTAACGGCCCCGCAGCTGCCATCCTGAAATCAGAGAGAAAACACAAAACAGCAGAGAGAAACTTAATATACATATTTCAATCATAACACTAAATGTTAGCATAAATTGCAGGATTCAAGTCTAATCTTAACTCAACTTTTTTATTTGCATTAACGTCACAATAATTACCCCATATTAATTCAAATTTTTCAGATGGAAATCTTTTAAAATCTAATAAAATGCGATATTTTAATCTATAAATAAGTTTGCAAATAAGATCAAATGGACTAAACAGTTTTTTGTCAAATTTTACATCATTTCTAGTTCTCCAAATTATTTGTCTTGACTCCGACAGCAGAATAAGAAAAACATAATTAATTTCCTTATCATATGAATTATCAACATTAAGATAATGAAATTGTTTGAGAGACAGTTTATGATTGTCTGCAGTTAATACATGCATAAAGAATAATACGACTTTATTTATAGATGTAGAAATATAACACTCAACAAATAAATGATCTATAGTTTCTGGTTTCGAACAAAATGTGCATTTACTAGATCTTATCATATTTCTCGAAAAAAGATATTGGTTGGTTAAAAGAGCATTATGAACAATGGAAAAACATGTGTTCCTACACTCAGGATCTACTGCACTGGAAAAGACATTTTTAAAGCTATTATTAAAATCTACAGATTTACAATCCCTTACACATTTTGGTTCAATATTCATATTTTCAATAAAGTAATTATAAATCTCTTTAACAGTCCAGAGAGAATTAACACTTGATTTACAGTTTTCCACAAAATCTGTAAATACACTTAAACATTTAACATAAAAAGGGGGAATAATTTCACTATGAGGAATATTATTAGATGCAATTGAAGGATTATATTTCTTCAATTGCAAACCTGTCCAATAAACAGCAAATTCTACCCAAGGAGTATTGTAGTTATTAATTATTTTAAAAATATGACATAGATAGAATGAATGGATTTTTAATTCTAAATTTGGAACATTAAGTCCACCTTTTAACATGTGTGAATACAATGTTTTGCGGGATATAGGCTCTAATTTTCTGCCCCATATAAAGTTGAAGCAACGTTTTTGAAACATGTTTATATAATGACTAGGTACAATTTGAGCTTGTATAAAATATATAAGTTTTGAAAATACAAATGTGTTCAAAATCGAACTTTTACCCTTATACGATTTACCACGAGATTTCCATAAATTAAGAATTCTTTCAAAATTAGATAATAAATCATGAAATAAATCATCATCTGTTAAATCATAACCAAACCTGTAACCTAATAACTTGCAATTTTTTCCCCAACAAATGCCGAAAGGATGATCAGACCTTGACTTCCATTTCCCCAAAAACATTCCACAGCTTTTCTTATAATTTACCCTTGACCCCGAAACCTTTTCAAAGTCTGACACATGTTTAAAAAATAAGGAAATTGACTTTTCATCTGATAGACAGGTGGTATTGTCATCAGCATAAAGGGACATTTTCACATGAAACTTTCCACCAGGAGTTTTGATACCATTTATATGTGGGTCATCTTGAATAACCTTAGCAAAGGGCGCTAAACATAAAACATAAAGGAGAGGTGATAAAGAACAGCCCTGACGGACTGATCTTGTCAATGCAAATGGCTCAGAAATATGTCCATTTACAATGACAGATGACCTTATGTCTGGATACAAGACCTTAATCCAATGTATAAAAGAGTCATTAAAGCCAAATGATTGAAGAGTGCTAAACAGAAACGGCCAACACACACGGTCGAAGGCCTTCTCCTGGTCCAAGCAGATAAAACAAGCTGTTAGGTTTTTCTGCTCGACATAACTTATTATATTACGAAGTAAATGAATATTATCAAAAATAGTCCTCCCAGGTATAGAACATGTTTGAGTTATTCCAATAATAGAGGGCAAAACCTTTCCTAATCGTGTGGCCAAAACCTTTGACAAAATCTTCCTATCAATATTCAAAAGTGAAATTGGTCTATAATTTTTAACAGATGTTTTATTACTGTTATCTTTGCAAAGTAATGTTATATAAGATAATTTTTGTGATTCTGACATATGGCCAGATTCAAAACAAGTATTAAATAAATACAATAAAATATCACCAAACAGATGAAAGAATTTAACATATATCAAAGAAGTAAGTCCATCACTTCCTGGAGACTTAGTATGATCCATTTCCTTTAATGTAGAGAAAATCTCATCCAGAGTAAGAGGTTGGCTTAACATAGCATCATCATCATTGGAAATTTTAGGTAGGTTATTTAAAAACTTAGAGTTTAAAGAAGGGTCAACAGGTTCATCAGTATACAAATTTTCATAAAATGAATGAAAAGTTTTTAAAATATCATGTGATGATTTCTTGTCCATACCATCATCTATTATATGAGTTATAGCTTTATTAATACCATTTTGAAATTCTTTATAATGAAAATAATTTGAAGCATTTTCATTGCTATTCAGCATATTAATTTTGCTTCTTATGTAGGAACCATCATATATTTTATTTTGTAAATTTTCAAGTTGATTTTTTATATTAATTTTTTCTTCAATATCTTGTGAATTATGGTAAGTTTTAATTAATAGTTTTATTTCTTTGAATGCATTAGATTTCTTTGATTTAGAGTAATCAATACAAAATTCTTTTATTTTATTTTTAATTCCATCCCACCAATCTAAAGTAATATCTTCCGTTCTACTTATTATTTTAAAATAAAACTCAAAGGCTGAGATAAATTCATCATCATTTAAAATTGAATTATTTAATTTCCAATAGGAATTTCCAATAGAAATGGTTTCATTAGAGTTGTTTAAATTAATAATTACATTTACAAAATCATGGTCTGAATAAATGCAAGGTTTAATGGAAGACTCAATACAATTACCAATTAATAAATTCGACACGTAAATCCTATCTAGTCTACAACTTATTAATTCTTTTTTAATAGATATTCTACTCCATGTTGTAGTGGTTTGTTTAGGATACAAATGTCTAAAGACATCTTTTAATTTATATTTATCAATTATATGTTTGAAAACAGCACAGCCAATAGGAAGTCTATCAGTATCTCCCCCTGATTTATCTAACTTAGGATTCAGAACAAAATTGAAATCTCCAATAACAACTAGATGATAAGAACTAACCAAATATTTCTTAATGGAGGAAAAATAATTATTTCTATCTCCAGGGGCATTTGGAGCATAAATATTACATACCCTGAAATTTGTGTTTACAAACTCAACATCTGCATATATAAAACGACCATCATAATCCGTTTGAAAACTATGGCAAATAATATTTTTATCAGTAATAATAGTACAAACACCACATGACTTATTTCCATTTGAAAAACTCCAAATATATTTATAATCTTTGGAGATAAAATTTTCTACATCTTTGGCTTTGGACTAAATGTCTATATGTGTTTCCTGTATACATAAAATGGCAGGCTTATTTTGCAAAATGTAATCTTTAATATACTGCTGTTTTTTTCTGGATTTAAATCCATTTATGTTAATACTATGTATTATTAAAGACATTCTTGTAAGTTTTGAAATAATCTAAAACATAACTTGCACAATGAACGACACCGACGTTTTAAAAATGTAAGTTATTTTTTGAACACTATCCATTACACCGAAACATACAGGACAGACATTACATGAGCTAGAAATAATCGAGGAAAGTGCATGTACAATTAAAGATGGCTGCGCCCACAAAATAAACGTTATCGGGCATTTAATTCTATTGGAGCAGTGATAATAAACTTTAGCATACGGATAGAAGTGAATCGATAAAGATTTATAGCGAACATTCAGACTACGTGCAAATAAGCAGTCGATAGAAAAATAAAAGCGGGGCGGGATACACGAGCATTGGCAGCTAAGAAATAAAGCAGACGAAATATATTTGTGAGATAAATCGAGACCGTAAGACAACATAGTCTGAAACTGGTTTAAACAAAATGTGTACGAGAAAAACATGTTTATAGAAGGAGAGATAATCCCACACATATTAACAAATGTGTACACAAAAAGACTGGATAGAACTGAAACATGTTCAAACATGTATATATTCATGTAGAGTTTTACAATGTTTAAACATTTTATGGCAAAAGTGCAATATAATATATATATATTTACATAAATGTATTTATGCTTACATATTTTTAGACCTTTAACACTTCTGGGAATAGTGCAATTAACTATATGAATAACTACATAGATGTAGAAAAAGGAATAAGCAATTTCGAAGTCCATAAAGCATGCGGTTTGTTTCCAGGCCATTTTTAATATAAAGCAATCCGTTGTGCAACAATCAAGTCCATTTATGAGTCCAATCAATACAAACACTACATTCTATGGGGGGACTGAGTCGCCAACATACCATCATAGATGGAATCTTGAGATAGCATGTCAGACATATCTATCCCCCCACTCTCAACTTGTTCGACCCCACTAACTACCCTGTTACGGGGCATTGGGGTAAATTCCTCCTCTGTCTCTAATTTCCGTTTTGAAGTACCCTCACTTACTTCCATTTCCTTGGTCTCAACCACTGGCATTTCTGAAGTGACTTGAGACGGCGTCTGGTCACCGGGAGGAGAAGTAGCAGGGGCCGCGTCCTGCGTCTCGGGGGCCTTCTTCGCCTTCTTCCCCTTCCGGACCACATCCGTCCACGTCAATACAGAACCTGTATCCTCAACAGGCTTCGCCACCTACGAGGCCTGTTTTCCAACTGAAAGAGAGACTGTCGGCCTGATGACCTTGCCGGGACAGTCCCTCCCCACGTGCCCGAGCTGCATGCACCTCAAGCACAAAGGAGGCCGTCCCCGCATTGTCAACAGGGCCTTGTTGCCACATTCAAAATTAACCACATGTGGTATTTTGTTCTTTGATTGCTGCGACATTTCAACAGTTACAATTCGCACTCCCGAAAATGTCACAAAATCTTGGACAGTTAGTTTTTCAAGCTCAATCTTCAACACTTTACCAAACTGAGAGAAAAAATCTTCCAGAATCTTATTTCCTATGAAAATGGGCAGCCAATGTACTCTAATGTGCACTACTTGGCTCCCATACGACTCAAATTTGTATCTTAGTTTCTGAAAAACCGTTTCATCCGATTTCATACTAGCAAGAAAGGAAGTCAACTTATCTGGCTCTGTGAAGACCACGTCATATGCCATCGAACCCGGTAGGTTACTGGAGACCGCATCAACATCATTCTCCGTGACCCCGAGACTCCTTATCAAATTGATAATGTTCACAAGAGAAGATCCACGTTGGCCCTGTATTTTGACAGTCCTCTGTAGAATCCTATCGCAAATTTCATTTCCATCCAGCGGTCTAAAATTGCTACTAATCACTGCCATTTTTACTACTCAAAATCGCTCGTTTATGAAAAAACGACCAACGGATCACTAAAGCCCCGATTTTTTCGTGACTGTAGTGAAACCAGAGTTGTTAAAGAGGGAACGCCCGTGCATTGGTTGATGTACTGAACCTGTATATCAGCTCGCAGGTTACGCTCTGCAGTGTTCCGCTACGAACGCCAATCACGAGAGTTCCTATTAAGGTTACAGTATACTAAATAATCGTTTCATGTAGGGCTGTACTCTCTAAAAAAATATCATAGTTGACAGGAAGGCATGCTTTACACTTTAAACTATCGTTCGGGTTTTATCTTTCGGAGATAATGGTAGGGCATGAATAGGTGTTCACTACTGAATCCCTGAAATATGATAAACTTGAAGACTATAGTAAAGCAGTGCACTGAAAAAGGTTACATTCCACTAAGAAACGGCCGAAAACAAAAGTTGCAAAAACAGTCGATTTTGATTCGTGTCAAGTTCTTGCTTGGTTTGAACATGGCGTACCTTTTTTATTGCATAAATCGATTCCGCTTAGAATGGCCTTTAAGAAAAGGTATTGTTATGGGGTCTCTATGTGCAAAATGTTGCACTTATTTTCGCTTAAAGTTGTCGCGCTTTTACATTGAATTATACAGGGAAACTATTTAGTATATTATGACCGACCTTAATAGTGAAGCCATTGTAAACGCACAGCTATTGGCTGGAAAACGCTATTAATAGTGAAGCTATTGTATACGTACAGCTTTTGTTCGGAAAACACAATACGTCGTTGCTAAAAATAGACTGGTAAAATTAGTACAGTGCGTCGCAATGTTTAACATTTACCATTCACAGCTGCGCTCTTCTGTTCCGTTGCACGCGATTGAAACGATGTCGGCATCTCAATCGCGTATCCTAGTACGCTGCGACCGTAGAAAGCGAATATACACTGCCGGCCGAAATACCTCTAGGTAAGTATCTGAGGCGGAACGCACGCATACGGGCATTTTAGCGCGCATTTGAACCTGCAAAAGTGTGCATCAGATAGCAACACATATATACAGCATTATGGCAACGTCCTTTTTCGTACTGCTTCGGCAGTACATATACTAAAATTGGAACGATACAGAGAAGATTAGCATGGCCCCTGCGCAAAGGATCCCTGAAGATCTTCAACATCCCGGCCTTCCATAAATGCTTTTATTAAATTATATAATATGACTGAAAATAACTCACTATTATGTCAATTTTGACATATAATCACATATATCTAGGATGGTGCATCAGAGACTTATTAAAAATAAAAAATCCAATTATTTACATTCGTACCATGCTGCTATGTACCTTTACATTCGTACCCAAACCATCATTTATGTTGACTGAAATTAACACACTATTATGTTAATTTTGACATATAATCACATATATCTAGGATGGTACATCTGAGACTTATTAGAAATTAAAAAATCCAATAATTTACATTTATACCACGTTGCTATGTACCTTTACATTCGTACCCAAACCATCATTTATGTTACCTTTGCTTAACATATATCGGCTTTTATGTCTAAAAATTTCAATATCAGACCTAATAATTGTGTACATTAATCAGTATTTGCCTTATATGATGACCTTGAAGATATGAATATAGGATTCTGTAGCCGATACAAAGATGCACACTTCATTCAAACAAACCATTTTCTTTTTTTAAGTGAAAAAAGGGTAACAATTATGATAAATAAACGAGTCAGAATACTGAGGTTTTGTTTTTGAGGTCTAATATAGTTTGAAGGTAATGATAGTGTCCTAATATTATTCATAAATCCTATAGTATAACAACATTATTACTACTATGTGTGTGCTTGTGTGTGATACAGAATTAAAAAAACATCTTGGTATCAATTTTAATATAAATATTAAAATCCATTCACTATGAAAACAAATAATATTCTGTGCATTATTTACATTAAAAGAGTTGCTGCTTATTTGGGATCCCCACCAGGATTTGAACCTGGATTTCCTCTTCACGCGAAAAGGTGTGTTTGCTTACACTATAAGGAAGTTCCCGTTAACAGCAATATTGGTTGCAATTATAAATGTCATATAAATTAACTATTTCCAAAAGTAAAGAAACATCAAATGTGTAAATACATTATTCGAAGCTTTAAAAAACACAATTCGTTCTCCCTCTGCTTTTCAAGGCAGATGTCACTTTACTTGTGACATGTACCATAAGGGCTTAGGACCTTCTAGCTTTTATATATGCAAAACACAAATGAATAAACCACTGTGTAATTCTCAATAAAAGCTAGGCAGCATTAAGATTTGTTTAATTGTTACTAAAGTTGATATTAATTCTGTTGTCGTTAAAGTAAATGTTAATACTGTTGTTTTATAAGCCCAAAAGCACAGTGTCAGAAAATGCTATTATATCCAGATATTGTTTAAGTGTGAATGATGAATGTCCAGCTATTAATGTTTAACTTTTTTCATTTGGTTTCTTCTTTCCATAGCCCTTCAACTTAAGAGCATCTATCCACTCTTCATAAGACTCTGATGACTTGAAGGGGCACCACCAATTTCCATAGTACTGTTTGTGCCCACCCGTATTCCTGTCATCAAAACATTTGTTGCAGCTGCGGTAGGGCAGTTTCTTGTGGTACTGTCTCCGGAACTCCCCTGCCTGCTCAGCCTCCAGCTTCCTCTTCCTGTAATGCTTTGTAGAGTATGGCAGGTAAGATTCGGCTGGGGCTGAAATCGTCGAAGTCAGTGCCAGGTCAGGGGCGGGAGCAGTCACAAAACGCACCAATGGGGCTGGTGCTATGGGCACCGGCACTTCATGCTTTACCTCATCTGGTGGCAGAATTCTTCTGCGCACTTGATGAATGAGGGAGCCTTTCGTGGTGATCTGGATGGGGAACTTGTGTGGTTCAGTGGTTCCCATTTCCAAGGAAACTGGCCTTTTAAGGGGCGCTGGCAGTGATTCAGGCGCTACCAGTGGAACTGACTGAAGGGCAAGTCCCTGTTCCAGCAAGGTTCTTTCTCTGCGCTTTCCACAAGCACTGAACCTGAAATCAGACACATATATAAATTATAATCTATATATTTTTTAATAGAAACAAGAACAAGAGATGTGTTTGTCAGAAACACAATACCCCCAAATACGCCGCTTTGTTTCTTTTTTTTACCTTTGACCTTAAAGGATGACCTTTACATTTCACCACTAAAAATGTGCGGCTTTATGAGATACACATGCACGCCAAATATGAAGTTGCTATCTTCAATATTGCAAAAGGTATAACAAAACATTAAGATTTCTTAAAGTTTTGGGACAGAATGACAGACAGGCCAAAAACAATATACCCCCTTTTTTTTAAAAAGGGGCATAAAAAGCCTTTCTTATGTTAATCGATTATTATTGTCATATAAATAAAGTAATATATAAATTGACTCAAAATGTTAATGAAATATTATAATATGCCGATAATATTTATGTATATGTGTACCGTACTAGTCAATAAATACCTACCAAGCAGTCAAGGTGCGCTGGTTTATATCAGACAGCTGAATGCGTGTATTCTGTATCACGCGCTTACTGTTGAAGACCATCTCTCTTATTAGGTTGTACTTCTCCAGTACTGTCCGCCACCGCGCCTGTTGAACGCCATCTTTGGTGGTGGAACCCGGAAAGGCTGCGCACAACTTGACCAGCAAGGCTTCCTGATACTTGTTACAGTCAGGCCAGGTGGCTGGGCCAAGGTGTGGGGCCAAAGCACATCTGTAATTGTTAAATATAATGGTTTATATTTTATGAATAATACAGACACAATAATAACAGAAATAAAACAGTGAAAATAGGTTTGATACATGTTGCTTATTTGCTAATAAATCCTGATAAACTTGTGGAACATTAATAACAAATGATGTGCTTGAAAAACACTATTTCCCCTTTTGAGCGATTTTGACCTATATATTTGACTTTGACTTTAAAGGATGACCTTGACGTTTCACCACTCAAAATGTGCAGGTTCATGAGATACACATGCATGCCAAATATCAAGTTGCTATCTTCAATATTGCAAAAGTTATGACCAAGGTTAAAGTTTTGGGACAGAATGACAGACAGGCCAAAAACAATATACCCCCTCTTCTTCAAATAAGGGTCATAACAAATTATAAATTGAAAATTAACTAATGTGATGTTGTGTAGTTTTCTTGCCTTCTGACACTCTGGACTCCAGGAACCAGCTGTATCCGGGTTGTCTTTGGTGCCTTGAAGCGTCCCTTGATCAGCTGGGTCTGATGTCGGTCCTTATATTTTGACGGCGACTGGTCGTAAGGGGACATTTTACACCACAGTTTCACGATGTGGTCAGCTTCTGCGTTGGTGATGGCCTTACTTTCCTTGTCTTTTAAATGAAACAAATACTCAGCCAGGTCCATCACATGACCATAACCTGCAACTCTGTCTGGTCCAATAGAGTCCTGAAAGCATGGGTAATCAGTTGAGAAAGAAATGTATTAATGGAAAATAAGCAGAGCACTAAAAATTTAAAAGTACATGTGTTATGCTTATTTTGCACAGTTCCTGCAATTAAAATGCCAATTTAACATGCTGACTCCATAATATACCTATTGATTTATAAATGGGTGTAATCATAAATACACAAAGATATTAATGTTTATATTGAGTTATTAGTTTCCATTATTAATCAACATGAAATTGTAAAATTGTAAACATTAATGAGTGATCATTTGAGGACAGAATGCCTAAGTTTATTACATTATATCATTCATCAAAACCTACCTCAGCTTTATCCTCAACACGTTGGGAACTGCCAGCGATAGCCGACGCTGATGTAGCGGTAGTTACGGCAGATAATGATGAAGTACTTGCTGCAGCTGTTGTAACAGAAGCTGCTGTTGCTCTTGTCATAGAAGCTGCTGTTGTTGTTTCTAAAGAGGCACTCGTGGTGGTAGGTTTGGCTTTGAGCTTAGTGGGAACGTTGTACATCTGCTGGCCATACACATCCTTCGCTGACATCTCTTTAAAGAATCAGAACAGTTTTGTTAAAGTATGACATCTACTATAACACCCTCTCTAACTTTTAACAATCAACATTTCTGAACAAAAGTAACACAAACATGCCATTAATTTCAACATGAAAATAAGTATAATCACTGTTCTCCTTCAATACCTGATTGAGACGGCCTGTTCTGCTGCATGATCTGCTGAGCCCTCTCACGACTCAAAGCAGGCAGAAAGGAATCCACTATGTGGATGGTTGGATCATTATCATCCATGGCCGCGGAGTCCTCAAAGCCCTCATCCAGAAGGCTGTCATCAGGCTCCACCTCATTTACAGGGTTTTTAGCACCTAGAGGCTTACCCGTTTGGTTGTATAGGTATTCGATACCTATCAGCTCTCCTGTAAAACAAAAATGTAAGAACTTAAGCGCTATATGATATAGGTTCATGTCAAGGAGTAATCTGCTTAAAAATGGTAATTATGCCTGATTTACTCCACAATGTACATCTGGTTTAATATAGAATAAATGTCAGAGAAATGTGTGAATAAAATAGCAAATAGAAATTTAAATTATCAGTGTATTTGTTTGGTGGCTGGAATGTCGGGAAGATATCCTTGTTGAAAAGCTCCTGACTCAGTCTGTTGGCTGCTGTCTTCAATCTGGAGTCATACAATACAGTCTCCTTCTCAGTGCTGGTCGCAGCAATCTGCCGGTCTGCGTTCCAGCGCATCAGGCCCTCCAGCAGGTAAGTCTGGAAGTTGCTGGCGCTTGCACTGGTTCCTGCAAAACAATCACACAAAATGTTACTATTTAAGATCGTAACACTATTCAACAGAGTGATGTATGTTTCAACAAGAGATTAGTAGTATTATAACTAATTTACATGTCTTTGTATATCTTTCATGATTGGAATTAAGAAACATGCAACAAATGGGGTTTTATTTTGTATGATATTGTACCTTAAAGGCTATAATAGCAATTAATATATTTATACCTTAAATTAAAACACAGAAAAAAGAACACAAATAAATCTTACCAGGAATGAATCGCTGTAGGTGGAGATGGAAGGACTCCAAGGAGGTAGATCCTCGTGCACAGCGATACACAGGCAACACCACGCCACCCTTCTTCAGCGTGCCCGTCTGAGTGTAGAGCTGTACACCTTTAGGGTCCTGGATGCACTCTACATGCTTCTGCTGCTGTTTCCAGAGCTCCCAGATACGCTCATGAAACAGTGGTACACCCATGGTATCCCTTCCTGAGTCACCACCGAACAACTCCAAGACAGCCTGGATACGCTCCCTGATGACCTCTGTGCTTCGAGTCATCCGACGACAGTGCAGGGACAACTCCTTACGGTCTAAACGGACAGAGACATCTGAGTCAGACGGGTCCGTGATGTTGGCTTGTATAAGCTGCTGCCTTTTAGCTTCTTTGAGAAGATTCAGGTCAGACTTGTCCCAACAAAAGATGGCTGCTGAAAGCTGACCCATAAATGTCGCGTACAGTCTGTGGGTGTCCGTTGTGACCCCAACAGCAAGACGCCGTATGAAGTGCCACACGTCTAATCGCACCACAAGGTCAGGCCAAGCTGTCCTGAAAATGTCCATCAGTGCTGACTTCCCGCAACAGTCGCAGTCTGTGTACAGCAGGATTGGTGGTAGGACATCAGCCTCGGAATAGCGTTTTACGAGACCTTTCACCATGTCGTCTAACCCACACCCTTCAATTGATGTCATAACGCTCATTAGCACCTGGCCATGTTCATTGCCAACGTTAGTCGACCATGCTGCCGTCCGAGCAGCTTCACCTGCCAGCTTCTTGGTCACCTGAAATAAATGTAAAATAGTTCTAAGACAATTGTAATTTTATTCTATGGTTATTGTGTCTATTTTCTATTCTAACACGGCACGCGACTTGTTTTCTATAGACAAAGAAGGAAATCAAGTGTGGGTTATTCTGCAATAACTTATGGGCGGAGCTTAATGTTTCGAAAATAGTTCCCAATAAATAAAGCAAATATTGCAGTAAAATGCACGCGCTAAAACCCGCTCTAAAAGAAATGTAATAAATGTAGCCTGTATATAAATGTAATGAAACAATAAATTGTATATTTGGTGATAAGTGGCATAACCACGTCTACAAAGAATGTTATTTGTTAGGAAACGTAATTCAGAAAACATTTATTGCATGTCAGCTTTTCAGTAGCATCAATAAACGTGACGTTATTAAGTTTCTAAGATTGTTGTTTTCAATGAAAGTGACGTCAATTGCAAAATATTTATGAATGAAAATGACGTCATATGTTTATACAATTCAATGACGTCACTAAATAGTGAACTTTGTACTGATAAGGGCAGAGTATTGAAAAATATAGTTCACGTCCTAAAACTTGAACCAAATCAATCAGAATCGTGTTAGAACCAAAATAATATTTTTCTATGATGGTTTGTTGTCGAATAACCCACAATAAGTTGTATAGATGCGTATTATCAAAAAGAAAAATATTATTTCTTAAACAGATTCTAAAAGTGTATAATTCAATATTTTCTACCCATGTATACCTTCTTAGTAGAGTCCATCTTTAAAATTCGACCAAAGATGGTTGTCAAAGCCGCCTTGACCTCTTCTGCTCGAGACAAAACCTCCTGATGGTAAACACGCAGGAACCATTGGTATGTTGGCAACTGAGATTGTTTGGGCAGCTCCTCGAAGACGGTTTTGGAAATCAACTTTGCTGTCATAGACTTGAGGTACAAAGAACAGTCGTTCATGTACTGCAGTTGTTGCTTCGTCCACCTCAAATTGTGAAGCTCAGTGATCTGCTTCTGTAGCTGAGTAGGGCTGTTACCTGAAACAGCAACATTTCAAAACTTGCACATGTGTGTGGTTCGTTTTAAAAGTTGTAAAATAGTATGGCTTTAAGACAAGGAGAAGAAGCTCTATCTTCAAACTTAATTCTTTTTATGGAGACTTGGTGACTAACTGACAGACAGACTAACTGACCGACAGAGTGACTCAAATTAACCGTATTGTAAATTTCATTTGGGGAAGATATATACACATCTTTAGCTTAACAAAGTCATGATTACCTAAGCCTCGCTGACGCAACAAGTATATGACACGAGTGTCACATGCGCTATGGTACATCATCTGTACCGGAAACGTGGACCTGGTAGCCGGATCCAGCTGATCCAAGATGGCTTCACTCCAGCCTATCTGATTTTTCTTGCACTTGACACAGTGCAAACTCTCAGTGGCTAGAATGTAGAATGCATCTATGTCTAGCACTATCCTGGTCAGCCGGTACAGGCCCTGCTTGGTCAGATGAGTAACCTTGCAGAAGAAACAGGTCAGCGCCATCCTGCATAGCCGCAGTGGAAGCCACAGGAATAGGCGATGTCCAAAATATCTAAATATATAATTGACACCAAAATGAATGCCAGCACACACAATACAAAAATGTTTTAATTTATATTATTTTTAACACCAAAAGTATTATGTCAATTGATATCAAATGCTGACTGAAGTGCAAAACACTGTAAAAAATAAAGGCAGTAGAAAATCATGCATAACAACACTAAAAATATACTATACATATTCTAGTAATAACATGCATACATTAAGAAAAAAAAAAACACATAATGCAGCCATTAAAGCCATATTGTGAGTTAAAACAGCTTCACTTAATGGTTTTTTAAATCATACACACCTGTCAAGTCTTGGCTTCTGGTTTGGTATTGTCTGGGACTTAGGAGGGTCATACCAAAAACCATCCAGCTTTCTTTCATCCAGCTCAGGGTGGCCATTACTGCTGTAAGTGAACAGGGCTTTAGAGATCCACTGTTGGTCCACCTCTGGCACACAGGCGCGCCAGCTCTCGATGAAGGGAAATTCTGGAATTAAAGAAAAGTGTCTCTGTAATATCTAATATTTACTTATTTTGAGTGTTTGGAATTTGCAGTGTCATGATTTGGGAGGAACAGAAACATAAGCTACAACATTGATACTTGCAAGCCATTGTTCCAGTAATTGATTTCACATGAAAAATATGAGTTAAGTAATAATATTCTATAATGGTTTGTAGTCCAATAACCCACAGTAAGGAGTATAGATGCGTAGAAATTTAATCAAGAGTGCAAATCACTAGTGATTTGATAAAACGCATCTATACTCCTTACTGTGGGTTATTCGACTACAAACCATCAAAGAAAAATAATATTTTGATTCTAACACTATTCCGATTGATTTGGTTCAAGCTTTTGGACGTGAACTATATTGTTTAATACTCTGCCCTTCTTTATACAAATTTCACTATTTAGTGACGTCATTGAATTGTACAAACATATGACGTCGTTTTCATTCATAAATATTTTGCGAATGACGTCACTTTCATTGATAACAACAATCGTAGAAACTAAATGACATCATGTTTATTGATGCTACTGAAAAGCTGACATGCTATAATGTTTCCTTAATTTTGTTTTTTAACAAATAACATTCTTTGCAGGCGTGGTTATGTCACTTATCACCAAATATACCATTTGTTGTTTCATTACACTAATATACATGCTACATTTATTACATTTCTTTTAGAGCGCAATTTAGCATGTGCACTGCAATATTTTATTCATAAATTCGGAACTATTTTCCAAACATTAAGTTCCGCCAATAATTTATTGCAGAATAACCCACACATGATTTCCTTCTTTGTCTATAGAAAACAAGTCGCATTCCGTGTTAGAATTATCCATAAGTATCATTTTTCTCAATAACTTCTTTTGTAATTTATGCTGTTATCTAAATGAGCGAACCTTTTGTTAATTAAAATAATTAATACCTGTTACTGTGGGCCTCATCAATTCTGTGAAGGCAGAAGGTTGCTTCACAACTAACGACCCTTTACAGGGCTCTCCAGGGGGCTTGGTTGTCGGCAAAGTGACAGTTGTGGTAGCTGGTGGCAGCTTAACTGTCTTGCCATGACCCACATCTAGCGACTCTCTACAGGGCTCTCCAGGGGGCTTGGTTGTCCACAAAGGGACAGTTGTGGTAGCTGGTGGCAGCTTAACTGTCTTGCCATGACCCACATCTAGCGACTCTCTACAGGGCTCTCCAGGGGGCTTGGTTGTCCACAAAGGGACAGTTGTGGTAGCTGGTGGCAGCTTAACTGTCTTGCCATGGCCCACATCTAGCGACTCTCTACAGGGCTCTCCAGGGGGCATGGTTGTCAATACAGACTGAGAGGCAGTGATGGTAGCTGGTGGTGGCTTGGTTGCAGGTGGCTGTTGTGCACTAGTTGGCACTAAAGAAAAACTCACTGAAGAAGCTCCAAACCATTAACAAGATATATTTGTAAATTATTATGTCTATAAAATAATATATTTTAATCAATAGTTATTTAAATTATATACTAAAATAATGTCTAAACCATTTAATTTAACCATTTTATTCCAATAAACAAATTTTTGAATACAATTCAGTATTGTAATTTATACATCAAATTATAATAGAAGTATAGACTTTTTACTAAACATTATATTTAATATAAAAAGAAATTTTGGCATTAAGGTTAAGAAATATTAATTCATTCCAGTTAGTGACACTTCAATGACATAATTAGTGTGATTGTAGTGATGAATGATGAAAATAATTAAAAACTATGAAGAAGTAATAGCATATTAGAAATAAAATGAAAGGCTATCTATAAGCAATTAAAGGCAGGCAAAAGAAGCAAGAAAGAAGTGTTTTGTGAGGTTAATAAATATAAAGGTAAACATCTGTTAAATAAAAAAACATACAAAAAAACTTGCAATTACAACTTGAGGTGAAACCAATATTAAAAATAGAAACACAATGAGCAGGTGAAATTTATCAGTTTAGGAGCTACGTGTTTATTACTAAGACAACAACCAACACCAGTTATCTATTGATATAGTAGAACAAAAGCCAAGGATATATAATTTCACAGAAAAGGTATCACAGACACCGGAAAAATACATCATTACCTCATGTTGGATAAACATCAGCACCACTATTCAAATAAATGACATTGAAAATAATTATTAATTATTGTACAAATAGTTTTAAAAAATAACAAATTACGTGTATCAACATATTTTTTCCACTTGAAAGTCATTTTGATTATATAAAGAATACAGTAAATGTATTCAGTTATTATGATAATTGCACACTAGATTTAAGTATTTAAATAACTAGTTATTTTGCATTAGAAGTTAATTACCTTTTCTAGCAGCCTCCATCTGTTCAACCTCCCACACAAGCACATCATCGCTCATTTCCTTCCTGGGGGAAAACTTTGCGTGAGAAAGGTTTGGTCTGAGAGGTCGAAGGCGGGCAGACTGTTCCCGCAACTGCCTACGGGCCAGGTCAGCAGGCATCATGCTGAACAGCTCTGCCTTGGTGGTTGGAGTACTGGCAGTGGGTGTCGGCATTTCTCCTTCTTTGCCTTGTGTTGCTCTACAGCCTCCTTGCCTTTAACAGTTAAAAGTTATTTGGTGCCTTATATGCAATTACTACAACAACAGACCAACGAACATAAAACAGAAACAACTACTGAATACCAAAAATACATAGTTACAAACTCAACATTGGATTGTTTTGGCAAAAAAAAATTCTTCTGATAAAATAAGGAATGTGAAGTATATGCATTTACTCAAGCGAGTCATGTACATTTTTTTTAATATTGAACCAAATTACACTTTAAATATTATCAAAACATACAATGCTTACACTATGTCTCAAATCAGAAGAAAACATTAAAACTAACATTTACAACCTCATGTTCCAGATAGGTGGATGTACAATAAAAAACTAGGTCATACTTCTCTCTTATTAAAATAGAATAACATTATGATTGAACAGCTAAATTGAATATAAGTCTCACACATGTATATAAAACAAGTAATTTATCAATTCCTTATTAAAACTACCTTGTGGAAATGAGTTGAGGTACTCCTTCAAGGCAAACTTGTTTGCCGACAAAGGAGTGTCTACCCGCACCTCCTTCCTCATGTCCTAAACAAGATATGCACAAAATCCTAGGGCGTTTTCCACAACCCAGTGGAAAGTCTGTCCCTTATACTTTCCAAACTGGATTGTGTACTGCCCTAAGATATGCTGGCGACTAGTGACATCGCCGCCCAATCTTCGCACGGCAGCTACCGCCTGATCCTCAATCACATCTGGTGACTGACACAGTGCCGGAAGGCTGCCTGTGCTTACCATAGGGACCTCTCGGCGTATCATCCGCAGATCCCCAGAGGATAATCGCTCGAATTTCGGACGCAGATTCATGACTGTACATGTAACAACATTATATATGAAAACACAAAAAGATTTAGAAAATATTATTAATTTTAATAAGTAAACATTGTCATCTGTGCAATTTAACGTATAAACGAAAGGGGGGTAAATGATTAAAACGGAAAACGTTCAAAATCCATATAAACATCTAAACAGCAGTATTCTACACGAAGGGTACTCACGAAACCACAACAATAATACTCGATGATTGGGCTGTCCGAAATCCGACAAATATGTACACTACAATAACAAGACGATACTACAAATGTGCACGTTAACATTAAAAACGATTACTGACATTATTGACTGTGATATTATTCTCACCTATTTAAATGAACAATCGTTGTTATAACATTTCTATAAGTGCTTAAATTAATACGCAAATAATACACAGGCTTTCTCGCTAAGAATTTCAAGATGGCGATTTATGGAAAGTTATTGGAAGAATGCTGCAATTTGATTGGTCAATTTATGGAAGATTTACGGGAGACTGCTACAGTCTGATTCGTCAGCTAAAGATGGAAGATTCGTTTCCACGGAGCGCAAGGATAACACGCAAATTCGTGAAGCGTTCCATATTTTTAGAACAAACAATATATTTAGACTCGGGTGCCTAGCTGCCACCAAGGTTTATGTATTGACACATTATCGCATATCCTGAATTAACAGGACTTCAGAAATAAGTCTATAGACTCATTGAATGTTCCACTGCACGGACATCTTTAGTAAAAGGCGATTTTTTTTTCTTTTTCATAAAATTTATTTATCACATAATTGGGTGTAAAACGCCCCAAGTATCCGCTTAAAAGAAATTAAATGAATGTATACAAGGTGACTTTAAATAATATTTAACAATAGTAAGGAAAGAAGTAAACTAATTATTTCAAAATTAATTGATACACACAGTCTTTTTACCGTCTGCACGTTTTATGTATTAATATATAATTTGTAACAGTCTTTTCACGTCTGCACGTAGATAATGAAATAGATGTTATATAGAATTAGAGAAATAGTGAAACGGTTTTATCAAATAAAAAGTCACCGACCTAAATGTAGCGGATCTTAATTAGTAAAATGATAAAGAGGGTGTTTTATTTAATATAAATGTTAACAAATCACACTTCAAACAAAAAGAAAAAAGGTGCTCCCAGCGAACCACCCCAGGTCATGCCCGAGCAGCCCCCGTGATGGTCCGCCAGAAACATGTCAAGAAGTCTATAGCTGAAACCAGATGATGGAGCTGAAGCACGTGAGAGCCTTCAGTGCCACTCCTCACCCGCCCCAGCCCCACCATCCGGCCAAGCCGGAAATAATTATGTAACAATAAATGTATTTTAACGAATAAATTGAAAAAAGCCTCTTTACTTAAGGAGAGGTTAGTCAAGTATCCTATGACCTACATGAATGAAAATGTGTTAATGGTATGTCGAAATACATAGTGATGAAAAATGAGTGATAATAAAGTTCAATGAGTGAAATGAGATGAGCCCATCACTTGGTTACATAATATATGAAACAATGATTGAAATGATTCATAGGAATACTGATGATAAAAGAGATGATGCAATAATACAATTTACAATATACAATTCACAAAAACTTCTTCACACAAAATTAACACTGTCACTTTCCCTCTCTGATCTAGGATGACAACCCGAGTAACAGCCACTAACGGCCCCGCAGCTGCCATCCTGATATCAGAGAGAAAACACAAAACAGCAGAGAGAAACTTAATATACATATTTCAATCATACCACTAAATGTTAGCATAAATTGCAGGATTCAAGTCTAATCTAAACTCAACTTTTTTATTTGCATTAACGTCACAATAATTACCCCATATTAATTCAAATTTCTCAGATGGAAATCTTTCAAAATCTAATAAAATGCGATATTTTAATCTATAAATAAGTTTGCAAATAAGATCAAATGGACTAAACAGTTTTTTGTCAAATTTTACATCATTTCTAGTTCTCCATATTATTTGTCTTGACTCCGACAGCAGAATAAGAAAAACATAATTAATTTCCTTATCATATGAATTATCAACATTAAGATAATGAAATTGTTTGAGAGACAGTTTATGATTGTCTGCAGTTAATACATGCATTAAGAATAATACGACTTTATTTATAGATGTAGAAATATAACACTCAACAAATAAATGATCTATAGTTTCTGGTTTCGAACAAAATGTGCATTTACTAGATCTTATCATATTTCTCGAAAACAGATATTTGTTGGTTAAAAGAGCATTATGAACAATGGAAAAACATGTGTTCCTACACTCAGGATCTACTGCACTTGAAAAAAACATTTTTAAAGCTATTATTAAAATCTACAAATTTACAATCCCTTACACATTTTGGCTCAATATTCATATTTTCAATAAAGTAATTATAAATCTCTTTAACAGTCCAGAGAGAATTAACATTTGATTTACAGTTTTCCACAAAATCTGTAAATACACTTAAACATTTAACATAAAAAGGGGGAATAATTTCGCTATGAGGAATATTATTAGATGCAATTGAAGGATTATATTTCTTCAATTGCAAACCTGTCCAATAAACAGCAAATTCTACCCAAGGAGCATTGTATTTATTAATTATTTTAAAAATATGACATAGATAGAATGAATGGATTTTTAATTCTAAATTTGGAACATTAAGTCCACCTTTTAACATGTGTGAATACAATGTTTTGCGGGATAAAGGCTCTAATTTTCTGCCCCATATAAAGTTGAAGCAACGTTATGTTGAAACATGTTTATATAATGACTAGGTACAATTTGAGCTTGTATAAAATATATGAGTTTTGAAAAAACAAATGTGTTCAAAATCGAACTTTTACCCTTATAAGATTTACCACGAGATTTCCATAAATTAAGAATTCTTTCAAAATTAGATAATAAATCATGAAATAAATCATCATCTGTTAAATCATAACCAAACCTGTAACCTAATAATTTGCAATTTTTTCCCCAAGAAATGCCGGAAGGATGATCAGACCTTGAGTTCCATTTCCCCAAAAAACATTCCACAGCTTTTCTTATAATTAACCTTGACCCCGAAATCTTTTCAAAGTCTGACACATGTTTAAAAAATAAGGAAATTGACTTTTCATCTGATAGACAGGTGGTATTGTCATCAGCATAAAGGGACATTTTCACATGAAACTTTCCACCAGGAGTTTTGATACCATTTACATGTGGGTCATCTTGAATAACCTTAGCAAAGGGCTCTAAACATAAAACATAAAGGAGAGGTGATAAAGAAACAGCCCTGACGGACTGATCTTGTTAATGCAAATGGCTCAGAAATATGTCCATTTACAATGACAGATGACCTTATGTCTTGATACAAGACCTTAATCCAATGTATAAAAGAGTCATTAAAGCCAAATGATTGAAGAGTGCTAAACAAAAAAGGCCATGACACACGGTCGAAGGCCTTCTCCTGGTCCAAGCAGATAAAACAAGCTGTTAGGTTTTTCTGCTCGACATAACTTATTATATTACGAAGTAAATGAATATTATCAAAAATAGTCCTCCCAGGTATTGAACATGTTTGAGTTATTCCAATAATAGAGGGCAAAACCTTTCCTAATCGTGTGGCCAAAACCTTTGACAAAATCTTCCTATCAATATTCAAAAGTGAAATTGGTCTATAATTTTTAAACAGATGTTTTATTACTGTTATCTTTGCAAAGTAATGTTATATAAGATAATTTTTGTGATTCTGACATATGGCCAGATTCAAAACAAGTATTAAATAAATACAATAAAATATCACCAAACAGATGAAAGAATTTAACATATATCAAAGAAGTAAGTCCATCACTTCCTGGAGACTTAGTATGATCCATTTCCTTTAATGTAGAGAAAATCTTATCCAGAGTAAGAGGTTGGCTTAACATAGCATTATCAACATTGGAAATTTTAGGTAGGTTATTTAAAAACTTAGAGTTTAAAGAAGGGTCAACAGGTTCATCAGTATACAAATTTTTATAAAATGAATGAAAAGTTTTTAAAATATCATGTGATGATTTCTTGTCCATACCATCATCTATTATATGAGTTATAGTTTTATTAATACCATTTTGAAATTCTTTATCATGAAAATAATTTGAAGCATTTTCATTGCTATTCAGCATATTAATTTTGCTTCCTATGTAGGAACCATCATAATTATATTTTATTTTGTAAATTTTCAAGTTGATTTTTGATATTATTTTTTTCTTCAATATCTTGTGAATTATGGTAAGTTTAATTAAAAGTTTTATTTCTTTGTATGCATTAGATTTCTTTGATTTAGAGTAATCAATACAAAGTTATTTTATTTTATTTTTAATTCCATCACACCAATCTAAAGTAATATCTTCCGTTCTACTTATTATTTTAAAATAAAACTCAAAGGCTGAAATAAATTCATCATCATTTAAAATTGAATTATTTAATTTCCAATAGGAATTTCCAATAGAAATTGTTTCATTAGAGTTGTTTAGATTAATAATTACATTTACAAAATCATGGTCTGAATAAATGCAAGGTTTAATGGAAGACTCAATACAATTACCAATTAATACATTCGACAAATATATCCTATCTAGTCTTCAACGAATAAATTCTTTTTTAATAGATATTCTACTCCATGTTGAAGTGGTTTGTTTAGGATACAAATGTCTAAAGACATCTTTTAATTTATATTTATCAATTATATGTTTGAAAACAGCACAGCCAATAGGAAGTCTATCAGTATCTCCCCCTGATTTATCTAACTTAGGATTCAGAACACAATTGAAATCTCCAATAACAACTAGATGATAAGAACTAACCAAATATTTCTTAATGGACGAAAAATAATTATTTCTATCTCCAGGGGCATTTGGAGAATAAATATTACATACCCTGAAATTTGTGTTTACAAACTCAACATCTGTATATATAAAACGACCATCATAATCAGTTTGAAAACTATGACAAATAATATTTTTATCAGTAATAATAGTACATACACCACATGACTTATTTCCATTTGAAAAACTCCAAATGTATTTATAATCTTTGGAGATAAAATTTTCTACATCTTTGGCTTTGGAGTAAATGTCTATATGTGTTTCCTGTATACATAAAATGGCAGGCTTATTTTGCAAAATGTAATCTTTAATATACTGCTGTTTTTTCTGGATCTAAATCCATTTATGTTAATACTATGTATAATTAAAGACATTCTTGTAAGTTTTGAAATAATCTAAAAAATAACTTGCACAATGAACGACACCGACGTTTTAAAAATGTTAGTTATTTTTAGAACACTATCCATTACACCGAAACATACAGGACAGACATTACATGAGCTAGAAAATAATCGAGGAAAGTGCATGTACAATTAAAGATGGCTGCGCCCACAAAATAAACGTTATCGGGCATTTAATTCTATTGGAGCAGTGAAATAAAGCAGACGAAATATATATACAGAGACTAGGCTAACGATTTTGTAAACTCGCTGTTGTAATGAGTGTACTATGTACCTAAGTAATGTTGGAAATAGATAAATGCGCTCACATTACCACGAGGATATTGGAAAAAGATTAAATGTGTACTTTTGATGAATAGAGTGTTTAGAAAAGGTGTTTTATTAAAGATATAAATTGAGTACATATAACAATGAATAGCGTATACACACACTGGCATATGAACGTAATTTATACGTTTACATAAATAAGAACTGCATTTATGTTGTACGAAATCTGCAAGCAACGGTCCCCTAAATGCCCATATATACATACTGAAATTTACACAGATTTTATATATACATATGTTTTGTTTTATCACAAAAAGTAAACTATATACTAGATAAACAGTGTAAAAACGTATGATTGGCGTTTTAACACAAGCAGTTTTATAAGACATACAAAACGCGTTTACACACACAACCTAGCTGTGTAACTTTTATGTTTACAGAAATGAAAAACTGTATATACATTATGAAAAAATAACACATATATTGTGTTATATATATATATAAATGACTTTGTAAATATGCCAAAATACCGTTCACATAGAATACCTATGTGGTTAGTATATATGCAGACATTATATTTCAATAATGAAGATATAATGATACCTGTATGTACATATGTTCTATTTAAAAATAATAATATTTGAAAGAAAATTATACTCAATGCCAGAGGCCATAAACACGGTCCTTTAAGGGGTTGAGTAGTTTCATAGTACATAGGGTTTTAAATTATGTAAGATTTTAAATAAAGTGTTCGATATCATGTTGTTACGAATGGAAGGTAGCATTTTATTGTGTTTAAAGGTTCAAAGTAAATAGGGGTCATTACGAGGTCTTGTGAGTCTAAATCCAAATCTATTACAAGCGGGCGTTCTTCTAGGTCATCATCAACTATTACTTGCAAATCTATTTTTTTGGTAACGGGGACAGATCCTCATTTGTCGCTGTCTCACGGCCTCTTTTTTCGCCCCTTACCTCTGTGTCTTCTTCCATTGTATCGCTTTCTCCTTCATCTGCCTTCTTCTTCTCGGCCTCCTTCTTCTTTTCCTGTTTCCTAGCTTTCTTCTTCTTCCCACCCAACGACCTCATATCCTTCCTCGTCTTTCTGTCTTGGTTCCGGCTGTTCATTCTCTTTTGTTTCTGCTTCGATTGTTTTCTTTTCGGTTGTCTCTGTATCGGTGGGTGTTGTTTTGGGGCTTTTCTACAACACTTTCTTTTTGTTTGAAAATAGCATTAATGTTATTTGGACAATTCATCCTAACATGACCAACTTCTTGGCAGTATAAGCAGAGGGGTTGACGCCCTCGCATTGTGATAAGGGCTCTAGCGCACACTCAAACTCTATCATATTAGGGACGCTGTCCTCTTTGTTATTATCGATCTCTAAGGTGATGACACGAACTCCTGGGTGGGTGACGAAATCTCCCACCTTCAGAGTGTCGTGTTCAATACTCAGAACTGTTCCAAATTTGCCAAATATTTCTGCAATAACGTGGTCACCTACGAAAGCTGGCAACCAGTGAACCCTGCAGTGCACAATCTGTTTTCCACATTTAAGGAATCTATACAGTACATTATTGTGCGTAACAGATTGATGCTTCGTACAATTTAAAAACGTAAGGCACTTATCTTTCTCCTTGAAGGTTACGTCATATTGGAGAGATCCAGGTGGTCCAGACGAAATGCACTCAACATCTGTGTCGGCAACTCCATTCTTAGTAAGGATATTTATAACTCCTATCATGCTCGCTCCTCTCTTTCCATGCACCTTTACCGTTCGTTCAACTGCATCATCTATCATACATTCTTTAGTCAAAGCTGGAAATCTCATTACAGTCATCATGATTTATACTCAAAACCGCTCGTTATGAAAAACGACCAACGAATCACTAAGGCCACGATTTTTTCGTGACTGTAGTGAAACCAGAGTTGTTAAAGAGGGAACGCCCGTGCATTGGCTGATGTACTGAAACTGTATATCAGCTCGCAGGTTACGCTCCGCAGTATTCCGCTACGAACGCCAATCACGAGAGTTCCTATTAAGGTTACAGTATACTTGATAATCGTTTCATGTAGGGCTGTACTCTCTAAAAAAATATCATAGTTGACAGGAAGGCATGCTTTACACTTTAAACTATTGTTCGGGTTCTATCTTTCGGAGATAATGGCAGGGGATGAACAGGTGTTCACTACTGAATCCCTGAAATATGATAAACTTGAAGACTATAGTAAAGCAGTGCACTGAAAAAGGTACATTCCACTTAGAAACGGCCGAAAACAAAAGTTGCAAAAACAGTCGATTTTGATTCG
This sequence comes from Dreissena polymorpha, assembly GCF_020536995.1. NCBI lineage: Eukaryota > Metazoa > Mollusca > Bivalvia > Myida > Dreissenidae > Dreissena > Dreissena polymorpha. The sequence continues at coordinate 93,963,853 of NC_068359.1, read as the reverse complement.
TGTCAAGTTCTTTCTTGGTTTGAACATGGCGTACCTTTTTTTTTGCATAAATCAATTCCGCTTAAAATGGCCTTTAAGAAAATGTATTATTATGGGGTCTCTATGTGCAAATGTTGTACTTATTTTCGCTTAGAGTTGTCGCGCTTTTAAATGGAATTATATAGGGAAACTATTTAGTATATTATGACCTTAATAGTGAAGCCATAGTAAACGCACAGCTATTGGTCGGAAAACGCTATTAATAGTGAAGCTATTGTATACGTACAGCTATTGGTCGGAAAACACAATACGTCGTCGTTAAAAATACACTGGTTAAATTAGTACAGTGTGTCGCAATGTTTAACATTTACCACTCACAGCTGCGCTCTTCTGTTCCGTTAAACGCTGCGACCGTTGAAAGCGAATATACACTGCCGGGCGAAATACCTCTAGGTAAGTATCTGAGGCGGGAACACATGCATACGGGCATTTTAGTGCACATTTGAACCTGCAAAAGTGTGCATCCGATAACAACCCATATATAAGAGCATTATGGCTACCTACTTTTTTGGTACTGCTTCGGCAGTACAAATACTAAAATTGGAACGATACAGAGAAGATTAGCATGGCCCAAACAATCTACAGAATGAGCGCTTATGGACCTGACTGAGTAATTGATTGACAGCACAAAATGGATCATTTTCTTCAAAAAATGTCAACTTAAGTGGCATATAAATGACTTTTAGACATCAGAGATTTGCAAATTTTTAATATTCTTCACACTTTGATTTGTTCTTTACAAATTTAGAAGCATTTATGCTTGAAATGTTTATAACTATGTTATTCAATGTCAAAGTCGGCCAAATTTACAATTCACTAACAATCCAAATACTGTATTTAGCACCAATGCCCCTTTAACATTATTACGTATATTTAATTGTCTGTTTAAACAGATAACTGGTTGGTATATTTAATTTTTAATATTCTACACACTTTGGACTTGTTTATTACAATATTAGAACATTTATGCGTGGGATGTATATAAACCCTGTTATTCAATGTCAAAATTGGCCAACAATCTCAATACAGTCCCAAAATGGCCCAAAGCAGCCATGCCCCTTTAACATATTTATTACTTATATTGAATTTGTACTGTTGAAATGATAACTGTGTATACTTTAATCATTATGGCTCTGTATTTCACATTTGATAGGTTACTACTGTGGGCTTGAACCCAGACTCAACCCCACATAGTTAAGATGCGTTTTCAATTAAACTAAATGACTGTATCGTGTGAAGTGGAGCCAAACATACACCCACATAAGTGAAAAAATCTTTCCATTGATATATTTGGTTACTAGGGCGTTTCTCTGACAACATGTCGCAAAAGCTCTTTACAACAAAAGATATATATATATATATATATATATATATATATATATATATATAGATAATATAATATATACTCTAGATATACAATAATGGGGAAAAAATAAACAGTCTATATTTTATTTTTTGCTTCATATATACACATTTCCTAGCAATGATTTATAATTATATCATGTTGAAATCATTTATAGACAGAATATTACTGAAACTGCAATACACTTTAAGATTGGATAGATATAATGTTTCATTCTATCTTGTACAATGATCATATGTTCTTCCTGATATACGACTAAAAAGTTTGTCGGCTAGAATAAAAAGTTGCCAAAAACAGTCGATATTGATTCGTGTCAAGTTCTTTCTTGGTTTTGAACATGACATATCTTTTTTTATTGCATAAATCGATTCCGCTTAGAATGGCCTTTAAGAAAAGGTATTGTTATGGGGTCTCCATGTGCAAAATGTTGCATTTATTTGCGCTTAAAGTTGTCGCTTTAACATTGAATTATATAGGGAAACTATTAGTATATTATGACCTACACATATTCGGAAGATGGGCAGCCATTTAATTTAATGCATCAAATGCGCATACGTCGAGTCTGTTTTCACTTATGGTGCACGTTAAGTTTGTCATCGAATAAGAGTCCATCAGCGTTTCGTCCTTTTCAGAACTCGTAGCGCCCGCTCGGAAACCGAACTGCTTGCAAACTACATCCATTTCTATGCGACCCCAGTTTTTGAAGCAGACTGGTAGCCAGTTGTTTTTATGATAGATTTCCAGACTACCAGACTGCCGGGGCAGTTCCGTTTCGTCCTCTTCATTGCTCTTCGTGAGCCGATTCATGTGATCTGTAAGAGGAAACATTCATATTATGTTTTTGCGAATAGTTTTTGTTAAACATGAAAAAAATTATAAAATGATTGTCATAGTAACGTACATAACTTAATTCTTACCACACATAACTCCGGCGTCCATTTCGTGACTGTACAGCAGAGGTATGTTTCACGTGACTGATTATCACAGCAGCGTGTTCGCAAACAGGTCGTGTTCGGGTCCCAGAATGCACCTGAGCTGCAACAGAAGGAACCTCTTCCGACTGAAACCCCGCAGAAATATCCCAAATTCGATATGGTCAATATTCCGAGGAATGGTCCCCCATTCGCCTTTGTGGTATATTTCGACGCGTCTCTCTTTGGTCCGTGTTTCCGTCCACTAGGGCAATGTACAGCTCTGAAAAGGGCAACGAATACTGTGCAAACGGTCAAAAATTGGCTCAAAATATCAAAAATGCACAATACTATTTGATCATACACATTTAAACAAAATCATTCCAAAATGAAAGTAAGTTATGCATGACGTTAGTGAAATACATTATACTAGGACATTAGCGAAGTAATACAAGTATTTTTTATCAAACGAATAAGCGCATAGCGAACCAGACACGTCTATGGCACGTAATTCTGTTGCTTCTATTATGATTTAAAACGAATCAGAGACGGGAAAAATTGGGTAACTCGAATGTTTTGATCGGCTTTTAATTGGGTAGAAGCTTCAGAGCATCTGGCATTTCTTAAACGTGTCCGTGTCTTCCGCATTGCGGCCTTTCTTACTTGTTGCATGTTAAGCTTTGTACAAGAAAACGGGGTTTAATGAATGAGCGTAAACTATCGTCCCAGATTAGCCTGTGCAGTCCGCACAAACTTATATGGGAATTTGATTTTCGCTCAGAATAGACTTCCTTTAAAATACCATAACAGCGGAAAATGTCGTCCCTGATTTGCCTGATTTTATCTGAGACGACACTTTACGCACATTCATTAAGCCTCGTGTTTCCATAGCGCGGCTCAAATAGATGTATTAGTCAGTAAGAACGGGTATTCTGGAGGCTGATATTCTGTTTGGTGGCGGATTTTAAGTGCCGCCACCACGACAAACACGTCAGAAGGACAAATAACGCGTACGATAATACGATGACAACAGTGCGACAATACGAACTCGACATTGAGATAGCACGATGGCGACAATGCGATAATACGATGACAACAGTACGATAACGCGAAAGTACGATGGCGACAATGCGATTAGTACGATGGCGACATTGCAATAGTACGGCGGCGATAATGCGACAACGCGATAGTACGATGGCGACAATGTGATGGTCATATCGTACTGTCGCCATCGTATCATCGCATTGTCGCCTTAATAATATTGCGTTATCGTACTGTTGCCATCTTATTATCGCACTGGGCTCGTTAAACGTTAGCTGGGCAACCAAAATGCTAAAGATGGTTGCCTGTTCGGGCAACCAAGTGTAAAAACTTAGTTTCAATCCCTCACTCCACGGAAAATTCATGGAAGACTTAAGTTTTTCAATATAAAGTATAAACATTATTTTACTATTACTAATTTCATTAGAAGATGGTTAATTAAAACTTAAATGTTATGCTATTCTAGACATGAAAACACTATCACTCCGATCCCGAGTTTAGCCATATTGCACTGTGTTAATTGAAAATTGCATAGTGGTACGTCATTGTTCGGTTACAATAACTTATTTCTCTATAATACATACCTTACTATATATATATAGTAACACATTTGTACTGTTTTTTCATGCCATTATCACCATTGCGGGGTCATTATAAATATTCGGCCATACGGCCGATTATTTATATTCGGCCCTCAGAATATGTGCGCGTGACGTTCAACTGGAAAAAAATGGCGTCCACATTCATTCTTAGCCATAAAATAAGAAAAGCATCTACTGGTTATTGTTCTCCCTCACCGAAGTTGTGCAATAACCATGTTTATTTTCGTAAAGTTTAATTTGCTTCCATGACGAGTTAAAATTCTGGACACATTTCTTCATCGCCATCCATCTTCTCCATTTTAAAGCACTGATGTAAGCAGGCCATTCTTTGTGGATAGACATTCTTTGATCGCTTGACAAAGGAACGACTTATTCATCAAAGAAATTACCCTTTTAATTCATCATCGATCTCCTTCGAACATTTAAAGAACAATTCACTGACTCTTTTCTTAAATTTAATCCATCAATTGTTCAACAAAACATCGCGTTATTCGAGTATTAAACGAAATCGACAAATGCAGTCTCGCCAGTTTTCATTCCATTTTCCAGTTTTTATATCCCAACACTGTTATTCACATTCATACTATTATAATAATCCATCGTAGACACCCACACTATCGCTGATGCTTAAAATATTTAACTGTTTATAAAAACACTCGAAGTCCGATTGGTGTTGTCCTTAAATCTAAGCGTCATCTTGTTTCGTCATTTAAATTAGTCACATGAGATACGTCATAAATTGCGTAATCAATTCCATAAAAATATATCGTTGCTAGTCTAGTTCGTGGATCGCTCGTAAGTTCGTGGATTGTCAGGTTTAGAATAACTACACGCGCTAGATTTTGACATCCTGGAGACGAAAACCGGAATTGTGAATCGCAAACTATCTTTTTACAACTGAGAACAAAATATTTGAATGAAATGCGTTCTAAACAGGCAAACAAATTGAATAATAGCCATAAGTGTATTTTACCTCCATTTTCATAATGCACAAATTTCCTTTGCCAAAAAATCCGTAACAAAATACATAAAACCTATTTTGGCTCACTTTGTTTATATACAGCGTTCTATTGACACTGTATGTACACAGCCTCGTACTCGATTTTTAAATTCTTTTTAGGCAACGTAAAATAAGAAGTGTTTTACGGTACCTAGTTCCTTATGCCTTTTTATTTAATGTACACATGTGGTTAGCGTGTGGCTATGATATTTATTAGAGAAAAAATCATTTTTAATGATAAATAATCAAATTATAACGTAGAGATCAACTTTTCTGAAAAAATAAATATTTCACTATCATAGGTATTTAACTCAAAATGACCCGAAAGCGAGGTGCATCGCTTTGAACAGCCATACCATCATCAGTTGTGCACGAACTCAGTCTTATTCAACGCAGAAATGAATTTACTTTCTGGAAATGTACATATCTTGCCAGATTTTCTGCAAATGCAAGGAAATTTATTTCTGCGTTGCATTTATAAGACCGAGTTTGTGAAAATCGCTGTACAC